>NW_015387698.1:143736-175726 GCF_001527695.2 Protobothrops mucrosquamatus
CCAGGCTCGTGTACCCTCCCGAGCCGCCAGTACCAGCCAGGAGGGGCACGGATCCAATAAACATGTGGTCGCATTCAGCCTCCCCAGGATCCTGTCCACATCCTCGGGAGCCACAGAGTCAAACTCCTCCCATCTAATCATCTCAAGACCTGTTCTCTCCACCTCCTCCTGGGGCACCCAGTCGGAGTCCAACCCCTCCGGATCAAAACATAAATAATGATTCAGGAACTAAAAAAGAAACATCTTGATCAAAATTTTCCTAAAAGGAAATACACAGTTAACATTTAACCTTATATTTTCTTATGGATTAATATGTCATCCTGACTGGTTTCGCTGTTATTCAATTTACAATGTAGTTTAACTGAATCAAGACAATTTTTGTTCAGTTTTTCAGAGGTGTATTTCTGCAGTATATCCAGTTACACTTGGCAACATCTTGAGCCGGAACAACTTTTAAAAACTGAAGATAGTATCAAATTGAAATCTCTTCTTACTTAAAAAGAGGTGATTAAGTTCACATTCAAATTGTGACACATTTTTTTTTTTGCTGTGGCAAAGTAAACATGCTACTTGATGCACATATATCAAGTATAAGATCAAAAGATTATGGGGCAGAGTTTCAAAACTGTTTCTCGTCAACATGAGGACAGTTCTGAATGGTTCAACAATCTCTGAACGTATTCCTTGCACAGTAAACTTTTTATGTAGTGTACAGTTCTTTAAATAAGAAGAAATCTTGAAGAGTCCAATATGTGCAAAATCTTTTATGAACACTCATAACTGAACAGGCGTTCGCACCAGTCAGCTTTTGCAACAGATATTCTATCCACACACTCTTCAGATGTGGTTTCTCACCCTAAAGGCATATAAGCTTTTCCCAGCCACACTCACAGTTGCTTACAACTTGATCACCCCTAACATATATACGGTTACACATGCAAATGTACCTATTTTCTATATCATTGATATCAAATTAATTCTAGGCATATCTTTATGTTTTTGCCAGCTAGTAATTCTTTCATACATTTCAACTATCTGAATTAACATTCTAACTTTCACTCTTTCCAGTCATGTTGATGGGGATTTAATATGATTCATGTATGGACTTACATGAGTAGTTGTTTATCTTAGAAAAAATGAATTTGGATTGAAAATCTAATGTAATTGCAGAAGAACTGTTTGCATTCAAGGCTTTGCGACTGGTCTGGAAGAGCTATCAACCTCGCTATGTTCCCCAAAACCAATAATTTCACTCTATCTTGAATTGAACAATTCTTTACTTCCAATATTATTTATTTATTTAGTATATGGGATATTGTGCATGGACTAGCAATATATCTTTTTATTTAATTTCATTTCTGTGCCACCCATCTCACTGGTACAGTGACTATGGGTGGCATACAATGTAATAAAAAGTAAAAAAAAAAAAGTACTAAAAAGCAATTAAAAATTAGAAAAATTGAATATCTCAAAAACTGACCCGGATGTATTCCAGAAATTGGTGTTCAGGACATATAAGAGATAATCTTTATTGTCATTTTTTATTGTGGGCACACTGGCACACATTAAAAATGAAATTCTGTTGCTTGCTCTCAAATTATACACATACATAACACACATATAAACATGCTATATACAACATATGTATATAGCTATACCCTTACATATAAATACATATAAATATTAATCACTGTCCATCTTGAATACGTAGCAGAAAGAGGAAGCTTGAGAGTTTACAAGATTGATACTGTATGGAACAAAACTGTAATTTAACTTGAATGTTCTGCTTCGAATACCACAAAGCCTCCTCCCAGAAGGTAACAAGGAAAACAAGTCATGAAGAGGATGTGTAGTGTCCCAGACAATCTTGCGGACCCTGCTCAAACATCACTTCTATGCTATGTCCTGGATAAAAGGAACTGCCAATAATCTTTTCTGCCATCCTCACCACTCTCTGCAGCGCCTTCCTGTCTGAAGCAATAATGCTTCCAAACCAGACAGTAATGCAATATGACAGGATGCTCTTGATCGTCCCTCTGTAGAAAGTGGTAAGGATAGGGGGGGGGAGATGTGTTTTTCTCATGTGACACAGAAAATGCAGGCGCTGCTGTGCCTGCTTCACCAGTGTCTCACTGCTGAGCGGCCAAGCCAGCCTACTTGTTAACTGCACACCCAGAAATTTGATGCTGGTAACCATCTCCACAGATGAATGATTAATACACAGAGGAGTATGGCTGTGCCTGCCTTTTCTGAAATCGACAATGATCTTTTTGGTTTTTCCAGTTTTAAAACTAGGCTGTTTTTCTTACACCAGTTCATCAAACCCTCAAACTCCTTGCAGTAAGCACCCTCATTGTCATCTTGAATAAGGCCCACTACTATTGTATTGTCCGCATACTTCACAATATGGTTGGTGGCAAACCTAGCACAACAGTCATGGGTCAACAGGGTGAACAGCAGCAAACTTAGGATGCAGCCCTGAGGAGAACAAAACATTCAGAATTGCTATTCAGTAATAAAATGTCAATATAATGGACAACCAGAATTTGTTTATTTTTCTTCACTGAAAACCTGACAACACATTAGAAATGAGATAGAAGGTTGCCTACACAAATGTGAAACAAATTTGATAAAGGAACAATATCATTAGATAACATACTATTAGTTTTTAGTTCTTTATTGGGATATTGAAATACACTTTCTAATTGAAATTAGTTAACATTAAATAGCTTTTCTCCTGTTTGATTAAGTCAGTGATTTCTATATAAAACCCAAAGATAAGTGATATACCTATTTCAGTATTTTAAGTGAAATTAAGATTTGATATTTTTTTAAGGAAAGAAAACATGTTATCTCATACAGTATTACCAGGCAACATATGATCACGGTTGTTGTATTTTAAGTTGGAAGATATTTTTGTGAATAAAAGTAAAATTCCAGATGTCTTTTAAAATTTGTTCTTTATCAGTCTTTTGGGAATGAAAGGAAGTTAATGTACCAGACCAAAATGTTCACTACAAAATATTCTTAACTGTTTCAGTATTTTTTATTTCAATGCTATATAACATACTATTTGAAGGAGAACATTTATAGCATTGTAAGTATTTAAGCTAATATGAGTCACAAACAAATAATTTTTATCAAACTTTAACCATTACCTTTTCTCCCAAATAAAATTGCCTGAAACTGTTTACATAGACATTTATGATACGCAATGTCATAAATACAATTTATGATAAATACACATAATCCTCGACTTACGACCACAATTGAGCCCAAAATTTCTGTTGCTAAGCAAGATATTTAAATGAATTTTGCCCCATTTGACAAACTTTCTTGCCACAATTGTTAAGTTGCAGTTGTTAAGTCAGTAACACCGTTGTTAAGTGAATCTGGCCTTCCCATTGACTTTGCTTATCAGAAGGTTGCAAAGGGTGATCACATGATGCCAGGACATTGCAACAGTCATAAATATGAGCCAGCTATCCAAGCATCTGAATTTTGATCACAGAAATGGTGCAATGGTCATAAGGGTGAAAAACGATCATAAGTCACTTTTTCGTACCGTTGTAACTTTGAATGGTCACTGTGTGAACTGTTGTAGGACCATCTGTGAAAAAGAGATAAATTCTAACAATACCTCTTAATGATCCAGAAAGACTCTGGAGAATAAAAATATACATTCTCTTTGTAAATATATTGAATAAATAGATCAAGGAAAGCATATCATGAAAGGTCTGGTTGAAAAAACTGGTTTCAGAAATTACAGACAATCTGTTGCTTTCCAGATTTGTTTTAGTATAAACTGGATTACATTGGCAGGGTCAGTGACCTTGATAACCATGATGACCAAGCTGTAGTCTAGGGTCAATCATAGTTGGAGAGAATCCCCTGAGCCACCAAAAGACTATATATGGTCCATCTTTATTCTAGATGTAATGCCATTTTTAACAATATTAATTTTTAAAAAAGATTGTATACTTGAGCATATTTTAATATTGCAACAACAGCAATTTGAATCTCCATCGTGGTTTTATACATACATACATGTATCTACTTGCATTGTTCATTAAATTATTTTACTTAAACATCAGTTAATGAAAATGCAATATTAGTTTTTAAATACCAATAATTTTGATGTCAGAAAATAAGTGGCAGTTGTTACTTTTCAAAATCTCTGTGAGCTATTATTAAAGTGTCATTATAGCAGTGTTCCAATATCTCAGGGGTTGCCACAAACGAGAGGGTCAAGCTCTTCTCCAAAGTGCCTGAAGGCAGGACAAGAAGCAACGGATGGAAACTAATCAAGGAGAGAAGCAACCTAGAACTAAGGAGAAACTTCCTGACAGTTAGAACAATTAATCAATGGAACAACCTCCCTCCAGGAGTGGTGAATGCCCCAACACTGGAAGTTTTCAAGAAGAGACTGGACAACCATTTGTCTGAAATGGTGTAGGGTTCCTGCCTGAGCAGGGGGTTGGACTAGAACAGGGGTAGGCAACCTTGGGTCTTTTATGACTCATGGACTTCAACTCCCAGAATTCCTGAGCCAGCTGTGCTGGCTCAGGAATTCTGGGAGTTGAAGTCCACGAGTCACAAAAGAGCCAAGGTTGCCTACCCCTGGACTAGAAGGTCCTTTCCAACTCTATTATTGTTATTGTTAAAGTGTATGTGGTGTATATTAAAATGAGTTACTTTTCTCTTCCTCCTTGAATTCAATAGAATTCAGAGCTAGCATATGTTTTAGATGCTTTTGGATAGAAATATAAATCCAACATTCATGTTGTAGTTCTTTTTATTTAAAAAAAATCACGTTTTTTTTAACATACCAGTTTGAGATTTCCTAGTGATCTTCCACCCAAATACTATTCAGATCCAATCTTCTTAAATATCCAAAGACACATATAAAAGGGATACTATTTTGCCATATGTAATGTTTATTCTTGGTTGTGTCAGCAAGACCATATTTTCTGTTCTTCTGACCCCAGAAAATGAGAACCTACATCACTTAACCATGAGCCAACAATGTGCAGCAGCAGCCAAAAAAGCCAATACAATCCTGGGTTGTGTAAACAGAGGCATAGAATCAAGATCACGTGAGGTATTATTACCGCTTTATAAAACTCTAGTAAGACCCCACCTGGAATACTGCAGCCAATTTTGGTCACCATATCACAAAAAAGATGTTGAGAGTTTGGAAAAAAATCAGAGATGAGCAACTAAGATGATCAAAGGCCTGGAGACTAAAACATATGAAGAATGGCTGCAGGACTTGGGTTTGGCTAGTCTAAAGAAAAGAAGAAATAAGGGAGACATGATAGCAGTATTCCAGTATTTGAGGAGCTGCCACAAAGAAGAGAGGGTCACATTTATTCACTAAAGCACCAGAGGAAAGAAACAATGGTTGGAAACTGATCAAAGAGAGAAGCAACCTAGAATTAAGGAGAAACTTCCTGATAGCGAGGACAATTAACCAGTGGAACAGCTTGCCTCCAGAAATCGTGGGCACTCCATCACTGGAGATTTTTAAGAAGAGGCTAAATAATCACTTGTCTGAGATGGTATAGGTTCTCCTGAAACACGAGGCATTTTCGCCAAGGCATCCCCCTTCTTTTTCATTCAAATTAAGTGCAAGGCTTATACTATCTAGCTCTGTGTATTTAATAATCCAGACTTTGTGTTTGGCTTTTAACTATATTTTAAATAATGTAAAGCCTTTTTTACTATAGCGGAGTCTTGAACCCACTTTACCAGGTGCTAAATGGCAAGTGAGCCTTAGAAATCTGCATGAATTGTCAGTGTTGATGCGTAATAAAAAAAGTATCCTGTATTGTAACACACTGGGGGATGGATTGTTTTATGAGTCGTTCGGTGAGTGAGATGGGTGGTTGCTGAATTTCATATATAAATAAATACACAAATTGATCCAAGTGATCCTTATATCTTTACAATAGAAGCTGTTCCACCCATTATACATTTCTTTGGAAGGATGGTAGAAATGGTTTACTTTTCCTAAGACTAACAAATTAACTGGAGCCAGCCATAATTTTATCCCAGATCCAATGTGGTGAAATGATACTACTGAAAGAGGAATATGCTGGGATTGAATCTGTTTACATGTGTGTGTTTGTGTTTGTGTGTGTGTGTGTGTGTGTGTGTGTGTGTGTGATAAATGGAGAAATCTTTCTTCCACAAAATGTGGTTGAGATTGAAGAAATCTGGAACCAGTTTAATTACAATGAAAATTAGTCTGTTCCCTCTCTTATAATTTCTATTCTTCTGATACATATATTTACTCTGAAGCCACATAATTGTATCGTTCCTATTGTTCTTGGGCTTCCAGTTGTGGTAAAGTATCCTGTCTGTTACTGGCATACCATAAGCTCTGCTGATGCTTAAAGTATTATTTTATGAACTTTGAACAGTTTCCTTGTCAATCATTTTCTATCTTGCTGTGCTTTCTATATTTATGAATTTAGAAAACCTTATAACTCTTACGATGGACTCCAAGATCACACTATTCTTGCAGTTCTTTGCACACTTCAATCTCCACAAGAGTATTGGAGGACTATCTTGAAGAGATTTCAGGATGAGGAAAGAAGAAGCCTTTTTCAGTGGAAACAGCTTCCATTAATGGAAGTGGCCCTTTGGTATCATGTCTTTTTTTCTGTCTTCCCAAGTTTCTTAAACATTAAGTAGTACCTGAAATGTTGAATACAAATACTCCTAAAGATAACAGAAAGCTCCCACATATACAAAGAATTCTTAGAATTTTTTGTAGAAGCCATTCATGTGATAAATAAGACAAGATATGTTAGTGAATTAAAATGTCACTACTCCACATATGCACCCATATAAATCTCCTCACTAGGGATTCTGTATGAATTTTATGGTATTCTGCAGCTAATTTTGTGAAAAAAAATGAATAAGGAAGAAGGCTGTATTGCCATATTTTACTGACATCTACTAACATACAGAAATCACATGTTAGAAAAGAATATTTATAGCTCAGGGTTGAACGATGGGCTCCTTGATACTCTCTGAGCTTGATTGTTTTCTTGCGGATGTTTCTCTTGCACTCCCTTCTACCACTGATGATGTTATCTAGTTGGATAAAGAAATGTCTGCAAGAAAATAACCAAACTCAGTGAGCACTAGGAACTCCACAAATCACACATTGTTCCTCTGAATTTAAATTAAGAAAATTATACTTTTTAGTTTTCTTTACATTTTTAACTTGTTTTTTGCTTTGTTCTTTTAACATTTTTTTTGTTGATCCTGATTTTAGTTGACCAAAACAGTTTTTTTCCTTTGCTTAAAAATGCTGCCTACTCTTGTATCCTTAAATGGGTTATTTAGTATATATGTAGTATTCTGTGTAGATATCTCCATTGATTTTTTTTCTGCAAAACCATTTCTGTTTGTGCCAATTTTTCTCTATGTTCATCAACTAATTTCCTGGAACCTTATTTCTTGGTTACTCTTCACTCTAATTGGACTCTGCCTTTCCTTGCTTAATATAAATAGCAACAAAATTAATAACATTAATTTTAGTGAAAGAATCTCAAATTCATTTAAGTCATGGAGAAAAATTATCTATGTTCACCAACAAATTTCCGGGAGCCTCATTGCTCAACTACTCATTTTCCCCCCTAACTGGACTCTGCCTTTCTTTATTTAACATAAATAGCAACCAAATTAAAAACAATAATTTTAATAAACGAATCTAAGATTTCTTTAAGTCATAGAGAAAAACAGACAGACATCTAAATGATTGTACCTTACAATAGATAGCCTTGAAGCCAACCGGAGACTTGCCAACTTACACATAATCCTAACTGGTGACTATTCTTAAGGAATGTATGACTAAATAATACAAAAAAGATCTTATTTAAATATATCTGAAACAGGAAAAAGGCCAGAAAGTGGGCCTTTAGAAGACAAAAGAATGAAAAGGAGCATTAAAGAAGTTATGAATTATTTGCATCTGCCTTCACTACAGAAGATATAGAATATATATTTATGGAAGGTGTCACAATAATGGAAACAAATAGAGATGAAGAGAAAATATATTTGTGTGTGTGTGTGTGTATATGTGTGTGTGTGTATATATTGTGGGAAGTCAGAGCCCCAGAGAAGGAAATATTAAAAGGGCAGAAATATATATTTCCTCAAAAGTATTTTAAAAGGCAGAAACCAACTTTGGCTCCAAATCTATCTCTGCCCCAAGCAATACAAATGCAGATGTAAAACCATTAGAAAGTTGAAGCCAGAGCAATCAAGAAGACAAAGAGAAAATCTGCATGCCCCACCCAAACTCTAGCCCCATCACCTGGGAAGCAGGATATGATAATAGGATTAAACCACAGATATCAAGGCCTAGAAAAACACTCAGAAATAGCCTCAAAGTTCATGCCACAGGAACAGGAAACTATTCCAAACAGGGCTAGAGGGGGTATAAAAACCCTTCTACCCATGTGCTCTTTCTCTTTCTTCTCCTCTGCTCCTTCTTGCAAGGACCATCTTTCTTCTGCAATAAACTGTAACCTTCTTCCCAAAGCAGTCGCCATGTTTGCTTATTTATTCCCAGCTTGGATGAACCAGGATGAAGACTTACTTCTAACAATATATATATAGTGTAATTAAGGATAAATGTGTGTGTGTATGTATGTATGTATGTATGTATGTATATATGAGTGTGTGTGTGTATAATACATTTTGAAAGAGTCCCTGTGGCTCCCACCCATATATTTTTAACTCAAAAGTAAAATTGCTGACCTCTTAGTAAAAACTAGTAATTTATTCTGCTGATCAGATGAATGATGATCATCTTTGCAAGATAAACTGATATAAACTGTCTTTGCTTCAGCCCCAAGTTCTTCTGCTGGTTTCTCTAAGCTAATTTGATAAAATGGCCCATGGCTGTAGATCCACGCATCATTACGTTGCTCTTAATTCCCTACAGAATGGAAGAGAAATCTAGCACAATTCTTAGGTTTGTTATCTTGTACTATATTTTTAGTAGCATGTTGTTAGTGTTAGCATTGGTTTAATTCACTGAGGTATATAATACTATGCTGTTTGAGCTTCAAGAATTACATTATAGCATTGTGTCCATATGTTTAAACAATGTTATGAAAATAATATATTTTACATTTCAAAATTAGTATGTTTTCTGAAATAGTAAGGCATTGTTTATGCGGCAGAGGGTAAGATGTATTTCAGCTTGCTATGAATCATGTCTTGATTGTATTTCATCAATGAACAAGGCAGTCTTTAATTCTTACTAATTTAGGCAGGACAGGTGGACTTGTAATTTTACAGGCACTAGTTTAAGCTTGCAAACAGTGTTCCTTTGTTCATGTGAAATAAACAGAAAACATATGGATTGAGGTACTCCTGAAAACAAACTGAACTGTGCAATTTTCTGTCTGGATGCAGATGATTCACATATATGGAGAAAAAAGAAGGAGGTCAATACTTTTGATGTTAAAATAGGTTGTTTTCTCCTCGCCTTCAGTCATAAGTGCTTTCAAAATGAATGCACTCTACTTGATTGCATCTCTATTTTATTTCTCCTGGTCTGAAACCTAGATATTTTAAATGGGGGTAGGAGGAGTTGGAAGTGATTTATATAGGCTTGTAAAATAGCAGTAAGGAAACAATCTTATCAGAGTCATCTTTGGAAGAAAAAGGAAGTGGATTGCATTCCTGAGAACTGGCTCAGTTCTAAGTCTCATATTGTTTTCTCACAACACCTTTAGTGTTAGTTTGGCTTTTCAAAAGATATCTGTTTGCATAAAGGCAGATTCTAACAAAAAAATGAGGTTCTGAAATAATTACTGAAACATTTTAAAGATGATGTGATTGTATTTTCTTACATGTGATATTCAAAAGTGCAGTGACATTCATCCACAGTTAGATACTTCAAACAAATTTTAACCAAATAATGCCTTCGAATCCATCATTTTGTGGAAAGTCAGCCCCCCCGAGAAAGAAATATTTTTGAAAATATTTAAAAGACAGAATATATTTCCCTAAAGGATTTAAAAGCAGAACACCCCCCCCCAAGTCTCTCTGTCCCAAACAGAAACCAAGTCTGTAGAATTGCAGATGTGATAATCTTGTCAGAAAGACTGAAGTCAGGAAACTGGGATTAGGAAGAAAGATCCCTGGAATCAACACACCAAAAATCGTAAGAGTCATCAGCCACAGCCACAGGGAAGCAGGATTGACCTTTGGGACATAATAGGGTTAACCCACCACCATCAGAATACCAGAAAGGCACACTCAGACTCAGGTCAAAGTTCATGCCACAGGAACAACTCCAAACAAAAGGCTCAAGAAGGTATAAAAACCCACACCCTACATGTACTCACTCTCTTTTCTTCCAGAGCCATCTTTCTGTCTGGCTCTCTTCTTCAATAAACTGCAACCTTCTTTCTAAAGCAGTCGCCATGTTGTTTATTCCCGGCTTGGACTGAACCATGATGAAGACTTTTCCTTCAACAATTTCTTTAATAATAAGAAAAATTCTACCAGCATTGTAAAGGTTCTCCAATGCATATTTCTGTTTTATGTGGCAAAATGATTTTATCATTTATAATAATTTATAAATTTATAAAAAAAATACTGACATTCCCTAAATTCTGCTGAAGATGTTACCTAGCCTGATAATAAATGTTTGGAATCCAATCCACAAGCTCAGAGAACAAACCTTCACCCTCATCTTACACCCAAGCTACAGATATCGCCACTATTGCAAATAATAATTTATAATTATAAATTTATAATTATGTCAGATTATGCTCAAAATGCAGGAAAAAAGGTGTTTGAAAGTACATATATGAATGTTTTATATCCTATATTCTGAGTAGTTAGCAGCCACCAAGTATGTATTGAATCAGCATTGGCTTATTATAAAATGTGTTAATTGTACAGAAATGATGCTAGATTTGTAGACTGTATTTCATATGCTTATCTTTGAAATGAACCACATGAAGTGAAAATATTGACAGGTATAACTGTGTGTAAAAAATAATTACTAAACTCTAAATCTACTGAACTTTACCCCGCAGCTATTCCCTGAAGCAAAGCTGTACATTTGTTTTTTAGATTGCACCCCTATTTGGCTGAATGTTACATTTTTCTTTTATAATCCCTTAAAACCAAAAATATTTCTGTTTAGTGACTAAATTAGTTTTAACCCTTAATTTATGAATGAGAAAAAGAAGAGATGGATAGATAGACTTTGACTGACAACCAGTTTCTTAGCGACTCCTCAACATTATCTTGGACCCAAAAAAGGTACTTAACCTGGATTCCAGAAAGTTCCAATGGCTGCCCCCCCCCAAAAAAAACATCCTCCCTATAGTCATATGGTTGCATTTTGGCTGTTTAGCACCCTGTACTAACAGCCGTTTGTTGTATCCTGCAGTCACATGACTATGATTTATGATTTTTTTTGCTGGAAAGCTCCAGCTACTTAAGAATTCTGGGTTCACTGAACAACTGCAATTTTTGTTTAATGGTGTGGATTCATTTAATGGCCATGGTAATTCTCTTAAATAACTGCCAGAAAAGAATGTCCTAAAATTGAATCAGCCATATAATGACCTGCTTAATAACTGACATGTCTTACAACCATAATTCCAGCTCAATTACAGTCGTACGTCCAAGACTACCTATAGATTATTCAATAAGGCTCACATCTGTTCTATTACAGATTGTTATTGGAAAGGCTGAGAAAGTCCTGGCCCTGCCTGACTTTAGTTTCTAGGCTTTCTTATCTCTCTCTCTATGAGGCAGGGACATCTGCCTAGGGAGGGACAACACAAAAGCCAACTGCATAGTTGAATCCTTACCCATTTTTATGTGTGACATAGCATGTGATGCATATTAAAAGACCGGGCTTTGGTGATAGGTGCCATTTTGGCTTTTCTGATTCTTCCTGTGGACACCACTGCCATAGGCTATTAAGTTAATCTATGACTAACACTGGGTTTGAAAGCCAAGGAAAAAGCACTCAACACACCGTGTTCCAGAAGGCCTTCCCTTCATTGGCACTAAAAAGACTGAATCTATTTCTTTTTCTAGCCTATGAAAGTGTTGGAGGTGGTGGTAGAGATTCTGCATTAATATTTTCCATGTGCTGGTATAGTAAATAATATTTCAGTCTATTTTATGAAAAATTGCTGACCATGTTAATTGCAGTTCAGCTGCAGCATCCCTGTTTTTTAATTTACATTCTTTGTTCAGCTGACTTTCATTTAAAAACCTTTAAGGTTTAAGACTTAAACCGTCACTTTTTCCAGCATCAAGACTCATACACATTTCAGTTCCGCTGTTTTTCCTCCTCTCTCTTGCTGATTCAGTAGCTCCATTTGTCGGTACATGTGAAACAGAAAATTGTGGTATAGAGTTTATGCAATCAAATTTCAAACATCTTTGCTTTGATTCTAATCTGTAATGCAGACACTCAAACCTGTGGCTTCCAGATGTATTAAATGTCAATACTCATAATTCCTAGCACATGAGAATTCAAGTCCAGCAAGTTAAGAAACGTGTTTCTAAATATGAAGCTACAGTAGTGGCCAAAATTGTGGGAACCTTTTGGGAAAAGTGTACATTTGAGGTTTGGTGGCTAATAACACCACTTTTTTTGGGAGTAGTACCATAAAATTATATAACAATGGAAAGATAATTTAATCAAGAATGTAATGCAATAACTTTTATGAAGGATTTGCTATTAGAATAGTAGTTATAAAGAAGAAAAGTGAAACACGTAGAAAAAACAAAATATACAAAAATTATCACCATGTCAATTAATACTTAGTTGGGTAACCTTTAGCATGAATTATGGCCTTACAACGTCTTCCCATGGAGTGAACCAAGTCCTTTAGTTCTGCAGCTGTTATAATGTGAAACCAAGATTGAATGATTGCTTCTATTAACTGGGTTTTATTGCTGGGTCACTTCTGACTAACAAGTTTCTTTAGTCGGCTTCATAGATTTTCAATTGGGTTAAGGTCTGGACTATTCCCAGGCCATTCCAGCAGTGGAATATGATTATCTTGAAACCACTTTTTGCACACAGCAGCAACATGACATGGAGCTGAATCCTGTTGAAATATAAATGCTTCATTGTCTTGGAAAAGATCATGTGTGGAAGGCTTCAGTTTGGGCTCAAGTATTTCATTAATGTGTTTTGGGCCATTTATATTCCCATTAATCACACAAATTCTGCCCACACCTTTTGATGTCATACAACTCCAGATCATAACACTGACTGGGTGTTTCACGGTAGATGTAATGCAATCAGGATGCAAATCTTCTCCTTACGTATTTTATGCCATCACTACCAAACAGGGAGATCTTGGTCTCATCACTCCAAATAACACTGTCCCATTGTTCCTCTGTCCAGGTAACATGGGTTTTAGCCAAGTTTAGTAACCTTTGTTTGAGAGAGAGAAATGGCTTTTTTCATGGAATTCTAGATTTTAGGCCAAATTCCTGCAGTCTGCGCCGAACAGTTCTTGCACTCAACTTCACATTGCATTTGCCATTTCATCTTGTATACACCCAGATGATTCTTTCCTGTCACGTAGGCACAGTGTCTTAATTCTTCTATCATCACTTGTTGTTGTGCACTTTTCCCTGCCTTTACCAGTGAGGTTTTGTAGTGACTAAATCTCCTTATACCTCTTCAAAAACTTAGAAATGCCATCTTTGGTTAAGTTTCCACCAATTTTTCTTCTAATTTCTTTATAACTGTAGCCTTGTTCACTTAATAATACTATTTTACATCGCTTTCTGGGCGACCAGTCAACTCTTTGCACCATTACTTTAATTTTATTATATTTTACAAGCTCACCAAATGAAAGAACACAAAAAACCCCAACCAACTTGATAGCGATCACATAANCACTATTGTAGTAGTATTTGCACTGTAAACAACGCATAGCAACCCTATTAGTTACAGTAAATGGTTCTTATTTGAAGTGCCCATTAGGCTTCTCACATTTTTAGAGTGGTCATTGTAGGCATTCATCATTTATCCCCACTTAGATGTGTTGTGATCTAATTAGTTATTTTTCTATACTTGAGAAATACACGAACCAAGCAAACTATTGGGAATAATAGGCCGAAATGGATCTTAGCCTGTTTTCATTTGTGAAGAGACAAGCGGAACTTGGGGACTCAGCTTTATTAGCCACACCCAGTTATTTTGACTGCTATGAAAGTTTTATTTCTATGGGCAGTTTCATTTTACTGTTTATAAAATTGAATATAAGTTGAATATTATGGTTAGAAGATTACTAGTTGCAACCATAAGCTTTTCAATGTTCTTCTTTGACCTGTATGACATTAATAAGGTTGCAAACTTTCCAATATCACCACCCCTGTGAATTATCTTGATTACCTTTAGCACCTGACTATTATATTAACCTTTGTTGCACTGTTTTTTTCTGAACTGTTTGTTTGTTGTAGTCTACAAGTTGCAAACATTTCATGCATCTGGAAATTAAAGAAAGTATTTAAAACTCTGGGCTATGCAATTAGCTCATTAACTATGTTTACATTATATAAATTGCATGAAGAAAAAAAAGACATACGCAAGGAAAAATGTTTTGGATGACAAGAAGAAACCAAAATGGATTTATATTTGCTCCCAGCAAGCTAACTTTGGCATGTACCATGGGTGACTGCTTATGTGAGGCTTGGCAAAAACCAATTCCAGACATGGCAATGTTTCTAAAATCTGAGGAACATCTATTTAAATTCTTAGCTTTCTACAGTCTCTGGAAAAATAATGAATTTTCGAATGATATAACATTTTGGCCTAGTTAAACATACTTTCCATTTCCTCAACTACACCAAGAATAAATATGGTGTCTGTAACATGCTATTTCTTAACCTATCTTAAGAGCAGAAGGAATCTGTTGCTTTCCCTTTAATTGCTACTTTGTTGCAATCGCCCAAGCTGATTGAATTTCCTTACTTTAGAAAAAATTGTTGATTTTTTTTAATACTTTGATACTCACGTTAGGCAACATATTTTAAGCACTATTGGAATATTCCTGGTTCTGTTTTTTAAATTGAGCTCAAAATACTCTTCAATTTAACCTGACTCTAAATTAAGTGAAAGTATTCATCCAGGCTACTGTAATTATAAATGACATTATGCATATAATATATAATTATTCTATATCAGAGGCCTGTATGCCTTGCTGCACACAATAATTCAATCAGTCAGAAAATAATAGTCTAATCAAGGAACCATCAAGGTAGAAATTACACTCCCACCAAAACTAGCAGGGCAAGCTACTGCCTATAAACAGGCAGTACTGATGATATTATTTAGTTCAGTAATGAAATGTGTGCAAGCTCAGAGATCACCAGAATTCCACACTTCATGTAGAGATATGTACCCCTTTCATAATAACAAAAATAGTAAACTTCAGAGCATATCTTGGGGACTAGAAGTGTTGGGTTTCTATAAAGGGGTTATTTTGGGAAATGATTCCAGCTATTTGATGAATCCACCAGTCTATCTATGGCCTTTTTTTGTGAGAGTGCCTACTCTATGCTTTTAAAATTACAGATGTGTCCACCAACCAAAACATATCCTATTAACTTTATTAGAATGTTAACTGGAATGTGTCATGGAGAAGATCTATCTATGTGGTCATCAAGAGTCAATTATTTGAAGGTACATAATCAGTCAATCGATAACTGGAAAGTGAGTGATTATAAGTACAGGTAGATTATATCCCTTTTGAAACAGCAATAAAATCTTATCTGTATGTCTACAACCAGCTCCCCTAGCCAGTATGATCAGACGTCAAGTGACAAAGTTATCGGCCTGTTTCAGTTATTCTGAGATGAATCATTGTTCCAATATTGCTATAAAAATAAATCAAAAATCTTAATACGTACTTTGACACAATCATGATAGGGCTGTCAATGCAATAAAAGTTGTTACTTAAGAGGTTAAATTTCATCAGCTTTATTGTACATACTAATTAACTGCACGTCTTATAAAAGTTGCAATTTTTGTAGTATCCAATTTATATTCGTATAGAATATACCATTTTTTTTATTATTTTAATAGAATAAGTATCCAGATATTGTTGTACTTCCGGAAGGAATACATGGAGATTACATGCTCTTAAGAAGCACTCAACTTTCCAAGTAAGGCAACTTAATTGATTCATATTGATTTGTGAGGGCAGGTATCTATAGAAGCTGTGTTCTAAAGTTGTTGTTTTTCTTCTTTTTTTTCAAGAGGCAACTGGACTTTCTTGTTTTTCTTTGAATATGTTTTGCTTCTCATCCAAGAAGCTTCTTCAGCTCTGACTGGATGGTGGGGAATGGAAGGATTTATATTCCTTGCAAAGAGCTAGTTATTTGCATACTTTTGAAGAGTCATTGAGACCACTTGGAGGTTTACCTGTGTCCTCAGGGTCACCTGAGTGGTGCAAATGGGTGTGGAGCCTTCTTGGAACTGCTGAAAGAACTGTGTGGTAGAGTGGAGATAGATGATGACATATTCCTCCCCCTCTGTTGAGAGAGGGCTGTTCAGTCTTGACATAGATAGTCTCTTTGACCCTTCTTTCAAACCAGTTGTCCTCTTTGCCCAAAATGTAGGCTTTGCTGTCTTCAAAAGAGTGGCTTTTGTCTTTTAAATGCAGATGGACTGCTGAATCTTGTCCCAATGGGTTTGTTCTCCTATGTTGTGCCATGTGTTTATGAAGTGATTGTTTTGTTTCCCCAATGTACAAATCTGCACATGGCTCACTGCATTGTGCTTCATATACCACATTGCTTAGTTTGTGTCTGGATGTTTTATCTTTGGGGTAGGCAAGCTTCTGCCTTAGTGTATTCTTGGATTTAAAATGTACACATATGTTGCACACTTTACATATGTGCACACTTTAAACCCTATCTCATTCAAAGACCCTAAGGATATTAAAGCAATGTACTTAAGGGAAAGCAAGAATAATTGTAAACCTTGCTGAGAACCAGGTTCTCTTACAAGCCATAAAAAGCACATATCAGACCTCATATTAATCAACTATAGTATAGCTTAAAATATTGAAAAGCCATAATGGGCTTTATTACAGCTCCTGTAAAGAGACAATTTTTCCCAAGCCCTCCCAGAAATTCCTGATTTCTCCTTTAAAGCATGAAAGAATGCAATAAGAGTAGCAGCTGTCCTTGATTTGGTATCATTCATAAGGAAAGATTATATCTTGGATTTTAAAAAAGTATTCTTTATTTATATTTATTCAATTTCTATATCATCCTGACTCAAACAAGTGACTCTGGACAGCTTATTGTTCTAAAATTATAAAACAATTAAAAACATTAAAATAGTAAAAACAATCACAAAAACAATAAATACAATCAGCAGTTTATTTTAATAAACGAAAGAAATTATTCCATGGCAAGAAAAGTGAATGGGTAAAGGAGCTCATGATAGTTGGGCGTTCTAAAAAACTATGAACCTAAAGCAAAATGACGCAATCCAAATAAGAAAACAAGGTAGGGAAAGGATGCACAGCATAGCTTGTAGATTTGTTTTATTTCCCCAAGTGCCTATGTTGTATCTATGTGAGCATTAGGAAATACAGGATAAGACAGAGTAGCTTTCCTGCTCCTCTGGTCATATGACAAGGGGGACTTGGATGGCAACATTCTGAACCTCTGCCTCTCTCATAGAACAAATTGGGAAAAAATATTTTTCTCCAGAGCTCCTAGCGTCATGGGGCCCATTTTTTAAAATTTGTTCTTCCTTTTGCTGACTTTTCTCCCCACCCCCACCCCACCCCATCCTCAAATTTGGTCCAATTCTGTTGAGTAGCCATAGTTTTTGTACTGACACAGATGCAGATCCCAATCTCCTTCACACAACTTCTTTCCAGTTACCTGTTAGATACAACTTTGTTAGGGGAAAAAACAAGGGAAATCAGAAAAAGCCAATATGGCTGCACCAAATCTGAGGAACTGTGCATTTTCAACAGTTTTCGGGTTTTCATCCACCAGAAAACCATACCAAGCCCAGGAATTCGAATCACTATATTTTGTACTACCGAGTTCCAAATTGCCTTTGCATGAGATGAGAATATTTAAAATAAAAGTCCTTGATACAGCTAAGTTTCTTCACTTTATTGATGAGAGTATGTCCCTCTCTCTCTTTATGCACTTTGTTTTAATTGTTGTTTTCTGACTTTTATAGATTTGAATTAATGATTGTTTGGAAGATGCAGGTAGATGAAAAAGGAAACATTATACCATTCTTGGATGTTTTGAACAAAATACCACTACAAGGTAAACTTTTGTCACAATCATCTCTTTCAATTTTGTTTTTATTTTGACAATCTTCTATGCTTGCATTATTGACTGCCACTCAACAGTCTCTTCTTTTGGGAGAAAGAAAATACAAAAAGAGATCAAATAGTCCCAGTGGGTTGAACATTTTCATTCTTGTCAGCCCAGAGGAGGCAATTTTCATGAGACAGTTAAATAGAAGTATAGCTCTGCATGTCCCAAAGGTGCTTTCCAAAAGGCAACTGGATTTTGTTTTTCCTTGAAGATCTTTTGCTTCTCATCCACAAAGCTTCTTCAGTTCTGACTGAATGGTAGGGAGGGGGAAATTGAAGATTTTATATTCCTTGCAGTCATCTGATCATTAGCACTCTCTCTGAAACTCATTGGGGCCACTTGGTTTATCTAATCCCTCAGGATCACCTGAACAACCTCCAAATGGTTGTGGAATCTTCTTGGAACTGTTGAAAGGACTGTGTTGTAAACAGGAGATAGGGGGTGTCAGATCCCTTGCCCTCTATTGAGAGAGGGCTGCTCAATTTTAACACGGATGGCCTCTTTGACCCCTCTTTCAAACTAGTGGTCCTCTCTGTCCAGACTGTGGACTTTGCTGTATTCAAAAGAGTAACCTTTATTTTTCTTGGATGAGAAGTGAAAAGTTCAAATTGCCTTTTCAAAAAGCACATTTGGGACAACTGTGACCTGGATGAGAATCTCAATAGACAAATAGCTCTGCATCCATTAAGACCTGGGTAGCAATTAGGCTTTTCCAACATAATTTCTGAGACCAATTGCTGACAAGGAAGAAAGCAGTGGTTTAAAAAAACAGGGCTCGACTATTTGTATTTGAAATAAGTTTTAACTCTCTATTTCATCTCCTCTTATAGGTGCTCTAGCTGACAAATTTGCATCACATGCTCCCCAAGGTTTCAGAAGTTTCTTGCATATGTTTGGGATAGAGGCCTCCATTGAAACTCTGATCAATTTAATTTCCGAAGACTAATGAGTGCCAGGAAAACCAGTTACGCATCTATCATTTTATTGAATATAAACATTAAGTTATTTTTCATTTAGAAACCATACCCATAAAACATGCTATCTGTACAATTATGGCACATATATATATATAAATTGTCATGACAAATAAATACAGCTTTTTAAATACAAAACATCAAATCAGATACGAGTAGAATGCATTTCATTAAAAAATTAACTTTCTGAATCAAAGTGGTTTTTCCCCTCTACATCAGTTCCTAAAATCTCCTCAGATCAGCCTGATAAATTCAAGTCTAAAAAAAGTGGCAGTTTCAGTTCACAGCTGTATATATGTAACAGTGATTCTAGAATGATACAGAACAGTTTGATAGTAATTAAAATTAAGCTACAGAAACATCATACAGTAGCATACCTACTTCTTCTTCCATAAACAGTGATTGAAGGCAAATCAGGTTTATCATACTCATAAAATAAAAATGAGACTTTTTAATTTACAAAGCATAAGCTGCAATTTATTAACCACATGCTTCATGAAGAATAAGTACAGAATGGGCAAAAATAATGGCATTGATCTGCATATAACTTGCCTAAATATTCCAGTATTTTTTCCATATTTAGATTTCCTAGGATCCATTTTTTTTAATGTGACCCAAACAGATAAGTAGCTATGTAAAGTTTTCACCGTTCTTTTAAAGTGCTGTAATAGGTTTTTTTTTTAGAAAAAGCAAAGTTTATATCAGTTTTCAAATACAAAGCTTCAAATTGAGCATTTTAAGCAATATTTGCATCCCATGCTTTCCTAGTTATAGACAGTAAGATATAACAATCTAAGTTAAAAAGCTTGGTTAATTTTATACTCATTTTATACCTGCCAATGCAGCTTTAATTAAACTTAGCAGCTATCAGCCCAACACAAAATGATTCTATCTTAAGTTTGCCAAAACTAGAATTTCTATTCAAGATTACAAATTTTGTTTTCTGGAGGCAAGTTTTGGATTCACACATGGAATGCCACAAAACAGTGAGCAAAACAGCACTATGCAAGGTTTTTAGCTTATTTTGCCCCATATGCATTTTCTAGATGTATGTAGAGTTTGATCGATTGCTGATTGCATATTGCAGGTGATACTTATCCAAATGAAATGCCCATTGCTGCACAGCTGTTTGTGTCATATATTACTAGTTACTACTAATTTGCTTTAAGAATGGTAGCTTTTCTGGAAAATGCTTTGTATTATAAGGTGAATATTTCAATAAAATATTTTTGAACAACTTTAGCAATATTCACAATTACCAATAAGTTTAAAAGTTGTGTTCATTTAATTCTGCATTACTAATTTATTGGATTCAAATCACATTCCAGAAAGATGCCCTTATCTGACATCCACTGACTTGCAGCCCATAAGCTCAGGAGGACAAGATATTAGAATTAAGTTGAATAAATATCACAAAATACAGGGTTGTTGTTGTTTTTTAATTAATAAATCTAGGAGCAGAACCCGTGAGAGATACTCATAAATATTAACATTAAACTTAATATCATAATAGCAAACGAATTGGAATCCACACAAAAATATCATTAGAGATCTTTAGGGATACTTTCAGACATAAATATTTTAGTGATGATACATGACAGTCAAAAGATAAGTTGTGCCAATAAAGTCTAGGCTGTAAAAAGTGGTAGGTGTCAAAGAAGCAATTCAGGTCTAAATCCAGGACAGAAACTGAAAAGGCAGAACTTGTTCTTACATAAAGGAACGCAGGGACAGGAGAAAGACTCTTCTTGCCTACTGCCAAGCCCACCAAAATCACATCTACAGGAATTTGCATCATTAACACAATTCAGAGAGCCGGTGATGTACAGCTTTCTCTGGTGCAAGACACCTTTGGCTCTAATCCAGCGATTTTTCAATAGCTGAAGCAGCTTTGGTTTCAAGTTTTTCACAGCATGTAAGAATCCTTTGTCTACTTATGTTAACATTTAACTTTTACCATTAGACAATCTAGAATTTCTCTTTCTGTTTTAAAATGACCTACAAGTAGTTACCTATATCCCAAAATTCTGAATTCAGAGGTCTTAATTACACAGTCTGCATTAGAAATGATATGTAATTGCCACTATGCAGCACATCAGGGAAAGACTAGGCCAGGGATAGGCAACCTTGGCTCTTTTATGACTCGTGGACTTCAACTCCCAGAATTCCTGAGCCAGCCAAGCTGGCTCAGGAATTCTGGGAGTTGAAGTCCACGAGTCATAAAAGAGCCAAGGTTGCCTACCCCTGGACTAGGCCTTCCATTGCAAAACCTAAGGCATATTTCACTATTTTCTATTTTTGTGTGCAAGATGTGGTTAAAAAAAAAAAACCCCCAAAACCCCTAACAGCCCCTGCAGAGAGAGAGAAAGATCTCCTTTTGCTGAGAACATTTAATACCTCAATAATGTTGAGCTCAGGATAAAAAATCCAATTGCTACTGAACTTGTATGCCCTAGAAAAGCAAATGGCTGCTGTTGAAGGTCTAAAGAGAAGCTAAGCAAAAATGCAGACAGAAAAATAAAAATTATTACCAGAGAAAATTCAAGGCAATATTTTGAACTTCTCAATTGTTACCCATTGAAGCCTCGGAATGGCTTAGAAAACTGAAAAGGATATTGAGGCATCAAAATATTTAATGAGGCATATGCAGCAAAGAATTGCTGAAAATGGCTAATTGTAATAGTAACTGTTTACATTATATAATTTCTAAAACCTTGTTTAATAAGGGAGGTAATTTGCTTTCATTATTTTTATCATTATTCAAGAAAGGGGGATTTTTCTTTATACATTAAAATTTTTTAATAGGTTTTGAACAATTCGGAGAACAACTACACAAGATCACTTTGAACATAAGAGACAATACATATGCAAGGAGCAGTCTAAGAAGCGTTAAGAATCTAGAATTATTTCTAATCAAGAATTTTGGAATTTGATCAGATCACCTTATTTATTTTAAACAAGTGATACTCAGCAATTCACATATAGTTATAGCTGCATCTAGAATTTTAATAAGGATACTGGTTTTCTGCATTTGAACAATCAAATTCTCTTCTACAGTCAGAATAGTCATTTCATTCAAACTAATAGTACATGGCTCTCTTACAATAAATGCATTCTTCAAGGCAATCGGGGAGGGGGGGTTGTGTGTTTCTGAAAGTCAGATAAATTGAAAGCACAACTGAAAATAATAGAAAAACAACATAACTTAATTTTCCTCTGTGTTAAATATTTAGCCAGTTACATTTTATGGAGGACTAGTGTGCAATCTTCATTTTCTTTTAAGAGATTTGACATTACTGAGTCATCTTTGGCTTGTGTCCTTTTCAGATAACAATTCACTATCTTCCCATCAAGCTTATGTTGATGACGAATGCTTTCATATGGCTTCAGGTCTAAATCCAGGACAGAAACTGAAAAGGTGAATCTGGATTTTGATGTTACAACCACTGGCCTCTGCTCAGAGCTGAAATTTAAATAATAATAATTACTATTTGATATTCCAGAGAGGGATCTGACTTTTACTGTTATCCTCATATATGAAAACTCTATCTGCATCCTAATGATGACAAGCTATAGCTGATGTTGCATTTTAAAAGTACTTGTGGTCTTAAGTAAAATATAGCTTTTCCAGTAGGAAATGTGGTGCAAAAAGTTGTTTGAAACTTTTCCTACCACTTTTTTATTTCAAACTTTCCTAAATGATTATACCATCAGTACTGCTTTGTCAATAAATTACACTGAGAGGTTAACCATAAGCTTATCTTAAAGTAGCAATTTTCACATAGCTTATTTTGTCACTGACAACCTAGGAAAAATGAAGTTATTCCCATTCTCTAATAAATGCATCTATATTCTAAACCTGAATAAAGACCTAGACATTCATGAACACAGGAACATATGCAGGTATATAGCTTTACATCTATTACTGAAATTATATCTTGGAATTTCTCATGTTGGAATTGACTGTTGCTAAGGTTCTTTGGAAAGTAAAGACACTATCTCTGCTACTGTTATACAGGACAGGACATACGCCAATTTTCCTTCTCATGTGTGCTTCCAAAATTTAGCAGTTTGAAAACATACAATTAATAATTACACTCCCAGAAAGCAACTTGGCTGCTAACACCAATTCCAGAGGTACTTCCCATGTTTTGAATATCTGGACTTTAAAATTTACAGGAGTAGCAATAATACAAAGTAGATTGAAAAACCAAGCATTTCTCATGTATGCAATATAACACCTCTGCTATGAGAGCTATATTGGCTACTGGTATGTTCCAAGTATAAAGCAGTAAACGGCTCAAAACCGGGGGACTTCTTTTTTCCAGACAGATGTTGTCCAAATGAAGTCCCTACTTAACTGTGCAGCTCAATAGGAAGGGGCATGAAAGCAAGTACTCACAGCGGGGTCTCTTTCCCTCTTAAGAAAAAGGGGACTCCCACTCTCATGGCCTTCAGAAAGCTTGATAAAGCTTGCCTGTTTCAGAAGGCTCTTAGAGGCTGATTGGTTTTCCTTTTATTGACTCTGACAGACAAATGGCTCAATTCTTACGAATGCTTACTGTAGATCAGGGGTAGTCAACCTTGGCTCTTTTATGACTCGTGGACTTCAACTCCCAGAATTCCTGAGCCAGCTGTGCTGGCTCAGGAATTCTGGGAGTTGAAGTCCACGAGTCATAAAAGAGCCAAGGTTGACTACTCCTGCTGTAGATATTTATGGCATATGCACTATTTTACTGTTGCTCTTTTAGTACACCACTTGGAACCTCTTCATATGAAGTATAGAAACATTAGAAGTAAATATAAAAATAATCTTAATTTTCAATAATGTAAATTATGTTTAAATCAAAGTTGAAAATGCAAATAAACTTTTCTAGTTTTATATTTCCTTCATTTCCTTCAGATTATTACACACAGGTATAAAAACGTACATCTATGTATGCAATGGACTATAAATGTATGCCAATGAAGGAGAATATTTGTAACTCAGGGTTGAAATGAGGGGGTCTTTGGTGTTCTCTGAGCTTGATGGTTTTCCTGAAGACATCTGATTACCCAAACTAGGTAACATCATCACTAGCATTGATGACATTACCCAGTTTGGATAATGAACCATCTGACCTTACGTGAAACTATACATTGCATACAAAAATTATATATTTCATCTTGAAAAGCTGCAGAGCAGAATCACACATTTTGCCCAGATATCAGACAAAATGTTTTTGAGGAAAGTTCATCTTTCCACTGTGCAACTCTTAAGACATCAGATGACTGAAATATGGCAGCCATCAGGAACCAGGGCTTCTATTATGTGCTAAAATTAATGTAGTTTTTCATGGCCATCATTCTAAAGATTGCTAAATCTCACAAAATTCCAATATCCCTGTGACCCCGTGTGAGTAGAGCCATGAATTAGTTGGTCCAGGTCAACAGCTGCCATGGTGGCTGTGAAGTGCTGCACTACCTCTGACCCTGGGATCAGAGAGGGCAGACTGAAGTATGCTAGAACCATAAGCCTGGGGGACTCTAACGCCAGCTCAGACCCAGAGGGTAGGCAGGAATCTTGCTATATTGCAGGGAGGAAAGGACATGAGAAATAATCCTCACTCACTCACGTTACTTATTTTCTACCTTTCCTGTATGGAGAATACAGAGGATTACAATCAATATAGGCAGTATGCTAATACATCACTTTCTGAATTGATAATTGTATATAGATAAATATTGGGAGTTTTTTTTAAATAGAATATTTATCTTAGACATTACCATTCATCTTGTTGACAAGGTGAAAGCACAATCATTATGGAACAGTCCTTTGCTGTCATTGCAACTCTATACTGCTGAACCTGTAACAAAAATCAAGTCTATAGTCATCTACCAGGCAACAAGAACTGAAAAACATACATACATACATACATACATACATACATACATACATACATACATACATACATACATACATACATACATCTCTGTCTGTCTGTCTGTCTGTCTGTCTGTCTGTCTGTCTCTATCTATCTATCTATCTATCTATCTATCTATCTATCTATCTATCTATCTATCTATCTAATCATCTAGCTATCACCTATCTAATCACAAAAAACCCTTCTCACCCTTATGGGTGGTTTGTATCTTTCTCAATCTCAGATCATCTACCAGAGACTTGGGTGTTGGAGGGTTTTGAGTAGTATTTTAGGTGTTCCTAGCACTGCATTCTTCTAGACAGAGAGCTCTGAAGTCGTCCATTGGATCTGTTGGAGCCACTCTCCCCACTTAGGAGTCACAATCCGGAGGGCTTCTACTATCACTGGGACCCCTTTGGTGTCTATTTTCCACATCCTCTCTAGTTCCTCCTTCAGACTCTGATACTGCAGACCTTGTTAATCTGGGTGACATCTGAGTTGGCATAAATGACTCTCCTAGTTCTTGTCACTCTGATATTTGAGATAAACAGGTGAAGCTTTAGGCGGTCTTTGCCCAAAGACCCTGACAGGTAAGGTAGATGTCAGGTGGGATTTGGACTCCAGTCTCCCACATCAAAGGGTGCCACTAACCACTACACTATCCAGTTGCATGCACACGCAAATATGTGTACATATACCGATATATGTGTGTGTGTAGCTATTTCCCTATTTAAGGATTTACAAGAGAACTACAATGTAAATTCAGTTAGGAAAAACTAATTAGGTGGAGAAAAAATCTGGCTTTAATTCAAAAGTTTCAGTATGTTGCTTCTTGTGAATAGAGGTTATTAAATGTATTTCTATCTCAATTTTACTTGATATATTTATATTCTCAAAACAGTACCCAATATTTGAAAGTAAATATAGTAAAAACTTTCCCAAGGACAGGATTAAATTGAAATGGAAATAAAAATATTACACACAATACAAAATCAAGAGTACATGCCTAGATGGTCTTTTAATTTCTTCCTCATCCTACAGCATTTTGTTGAAGAGGATAACTGGTGTTGGTGTTTATAGAGAATGATAGCTCAACAAGGCATCCTGTGTTGTTTTCTATTTTCCAAAGGACAATATATGTTACTAACTATGCTACATTTTAAACTTCCTGTGTCTTTAGCAAGAAATGAGATGTCAAAATAAGGTAGGTACCTTTGTCAATGCATACGCTACAGTTCCATCATCCTCACTTGAGCGATCTAGTAACTTCTCATAGAATGATTCATTATAAGGCCCATCAATCTGTAGTACGTTCCTAAAAAATAAAGAAATGCATTCAAAAAATAAATAAAGTGAAATGCAGAGTCCCAGAACTGAAAGTAAACCAGATTTCTGTACCATGAAACAACTGCAAAAAAATTATTGCAGTTGCTATTTCACAAATCCCACAGTTCAAGTGCATGACAAGTGAGGCTACTGTCCCCTCTAGTGACCGCTGCCTAAAATTACATAAGACAGTGAAGAAAGCAACATTGCAAAATAAGAACTCTCCAAAATAAATCTTTTGCCTTTGGTTTTGCAGTGACATGACGACTGCAAAAAGTTATTTGTTGTGTTGAATGACCTCAATAAAGGTTCCTGGCATGCTACTTTTAAAGTTGAAGGTTCTTACCACCTTGGCACCCCACTTCCCACATTTAATGATAAGCTCCATGTGCACTGAATAGCCTCAGCTTGCATTGAGCTATTTAAGGAAGAAGAACCCTCCATTAGATATTCTTCTTAATATATTTCTTCTCCATATTATAGCTTACTTAACCAATGCCTCCCCCTTAGTTTATGAATTATTTTGGTTCCCCAAAAGTGTACAACACATTACTATTAATACTATAAGCCAAATATGTATGGTGTAGTAGAAAGTCTACAAATCTTTGTTAAAATGCCAATTTTTAAGCTTCAAAAAAAAAATCAGACCATGATAGATCTTACTACCATATTATTTTTCCCCCTATAAGATTTCAGTTCATTTTTCAAACTGAATTTCACAGCTTATAAGTTATATGAAAGGTGGAAAAAATGTTGAAGTGATTTATCTTGGTCTAATTTTTTTACATCTCAACAACCTGGCATTTTAACAGGGGTATGTAGACTTTCTATATACACTGTACTGCAGTTACATGTACCATATGTACCACAGTTCTACTCCAAGATGTTCTAAATTCTTGAACAGTATACTTAGGCTATTTCATTTTTATTTTTTATGCCACCAGTGTCACTGGGAGTTGGATGGCCTTATTTTAAATAAATAAATGAATTTGCACCAAATTTATGTCTAATGTAATAGTTGAATAAAGCATATAAACAAGAAAAACAAAAATGTAATTTTTTAAAAAGTAGAAAGATGTTTGCTCAATATGGTTTGGTAAGGCAACGATGACTGGAAACAAATATTCTTCCTACACCAGATTTATTGTCATTCCCATTTTCTTTAAAGTTTAGGCATATTGCCTATATGATTTGAGCATGTAAAAAATAAAATATTTATACATAACAAGAATACGTTTCATTTTCGAGAAACTGCATCTGAAAGAAACCAGATAGCCATAATTTTCTTGAAAAATGCAGAAACCTTCATTCTTAAAATCAGTTAGAATTATAAACACTTTGCAGTGTTTCTCTGACAATTGTTAAATAAAATGCAAGGAAGACACCCTCCCAAAACATTAAATTTTCTAATTTATTTATATCTAAACAATTGATTCAGATATTTCTGAAAAAAAGCTATTTTTCTATTGGGATAGAAACTTCAATTTCCATTTTTTGCTTTGCTAATGGAAAAAACATCCTCATTATTATGACAAACTACTGAATAATTTCCCAGTTTTAGGGTACAAATTTTAGACTTAACAGACATACTATCGTTGGATATAGTATATTTGTAGACATAGTTGGATAGTACAGTTTAGGGTCAGTTGACAGGGTCATACTAACTCTTCAAGTCCAAAGTCATACTCTAAGACTGAGAGGGGTTAAAAAGCCATTGTTTTTAAGAGATGATGCATACTTAGGTCTCCTCTGACCCGAATAGTTTGCTGATCTGAATCCGAGTATGACTTACCTCTCTTTGGGAAACTCTTCCAAGTATTGTTCGACTCTGTTGTATAAAGGATAAACCCCTTCTATATCCAGTGTATCCAGCATTTGAGCCTGAAGTGTTTTGTAAAGGAGACATCCCTTTGGCAAGCCAGAGGTCTCTACTTTGTTTTTAGCTAAAAAGAATAAGTTTCAAACAGTTTTAATAGTGGATATACCAATCTCTCTGACCAAAAACAACAAGCGGCATAAACGTAGGAGAGAATCTAGGTGTGATCCTTCTACTATATAAACACAGATTTCAAAAATGGGAAAAAGAAGCTCTGCAATTCAGTTTCTTGCTCTAGAAATCTTCCAAAGGAGAAACAGTAAAATCAGATTTGCATTGTTCTTTCCCTATACAAGAGAAGGTTCTACGAAAATGATTCCAAACAGCATATCGTAAAACGTTGTCTAAGTTCGTTCAGAATTTGTGGGAAATGTTTTTAGAAAAATAATATTTCATTATTTTGTATGTGCTCGATTTTTCTCTGATTATTCAGGAGAAGGAATAACTAGAACAGACTATTTGCTTTAACTAATCTGTATATGAAAGTACATTTTACATAATGGAATTATCTCTTTCATATTATAGTATAATTTTATTATGAATGTGGCACTAAGTGTAAAACAAATATTCTGGGTTAACAGAAACCAATAATTTAAGTGTTTCTGGATTGGAAAAGTAGATGCCTAAAATACATTTTATGCTTTCTATAGTGATCTATGCATTAATGTCTTGAACAATGGCATTTCCTTAATGTTGCAGACGTATGTCACAATGTTCAGTGTGTAACTCAGTAGTAGTAAAAAAGAAAAATAGAAGGGAAATCTAATCATAGATAGCACTAAGAGGATGGGTAGCTTATTTCACACCATACAAACTACAAAAAGCATCACTTTTGAAAAAAAAAAAGGGAATAGGTTTATTCCCATTATATTTTTATCAGTAGTCCAGGTTAATCAGAGATAACTGTTACTAGTAGGTTTCTGCTTAATTCCTTCTCTCTGGAAAGTACCTCAGCCATCCTTAGAATGGCTAGTTGATCCTTTTTTTAAAAAAGCAGAAGTTTTTCGTATTATAAACCAATGCATACAAAGTAAATTCTGTATTAAAACTGAAAACAAAGCAAATTTTAAATGATATATTTTGGGATGTGAAGAGGCCAGAATGATATAGATATCTTGCAGCAAAAGGCAAAAAAATTCTTACCATTCCGCACTAGCTCTTTACTGAAAGCACTGGCTTCACAATAGCTTCTTCCTTGTGAGGTGTGAACTGTCTTCAAATCACCTGCTTTACAGGTGTCTGTATTACTCAGTAAAATTGTTGTTATTACGTGGATCAATTCTTTCAGAATTGTCCTTGTACAATGAGGCCCACTGACCAGGCCATTTGAAGGAAAGAAGAAAGGCTTCAGATGGCAAGCAAGTTCATTCAAATCAGAGAGAGAATCCTCATTATCTTTGCAGCCATAAATTAATTCACCATTCTGTAACAGAAAAGAAGTTAATTAATACTTTTAAAATAGTAACAAAAATAAGTCAACAGTTGTAAATGGGGCATCCCAACCAAACCTTCTGGTTATACTCCCAGTACTTCATAGGTGGGATGCAAAGAATAGTAAGTTGGCTTGCAAGATAGTCTCTAAATTAAGAACCTAGCTTGCATAAAATAACATGAGTTTATTTTGGGGTAAAGCCAGAATTTTTAAAAATGTACAGCATATTAGGCAATATGTGAAAAACCTAATTAGTCCTGATCTTATCATTATCAGCGTGTGCTGCAGATGGCATGGAAATGACTATGGCTGGTAATCTAGTCTACACTTTGGTTGAACAAAGCCATGATGGGCACTGGAGCTTGACATCTATAGGTGATGACCTAGTATTATACTATATATTTTTTGCAACTCAAAATGTAAGAAAAGTAAATGTAAAGTAAATAAAATTAATGAAGGAAAAAAGAAGAAAAAAGCAGATATGTTGTGTGTTCATGAAACTGCAAGAAAGGAGAAAAACACAGATTTGAATGAAGGTCTAATCTTGGAGGAAAGGATTGATGAATAAGATGCACTGAAGTGTAGGTATAGGTTTAATTATGAATGAAAAGGCTAAAATATATTTTGAAGTGTGAATTTCTATCATCAAGATTGTTCTGAGTATATATGAAGAAGTAAATTCATATTTATTTATTTATTTATTTATTTATTTATTTATTTAGCATGTGGCATATCATACATGGACTAGCAATATATATATATATATATATATATATATATATATATATATCACCATTTCACCGAGATTAGTAAAATACAATAAAATATGAATGTTAAAAAGATCTGTGTTCAAATGCCAATGTCTAGGCCATCTAACAATTGAAGTGTAGCATCATTTTTATTAAAAATCATAAATGAGTCATAGTTACATTCCAGTGAATGATGGCATCAGTTTTTGGGAAAAATATGAAAAACTCTGATTTAATGTGGTTCAAGAAAAAAAGATTGATTCCATTATTAAGATAAAGAATACCTAATAAAATGTTCTGAATATGACAGACAGTATTCTAATATTGTCAAGAACTGAACATGGGGAAAAACAGTGTGGCAAAGGGGAAAAATGAAAAATTAGTGAACATAAAACTTCAGGAAGAGAAAGCATAAATCCTTTAGGAAAAGCATTACAAGACAAATTACAATCTCAACAGAATGAATGGTAACTAAACATAAGAGAGTATTTGGAAGAGAATAAAAAGAATTATGTCACAGAGTGCTGTAGTAGTATCTGGACGGATATCAGCAGGAAGTATGAAAATGAATGCTTGGTGGAATGATGAAAGGCATTACTGTATATAATGGGTATGCACAGAAAAGGGTAATATCTAGGAAAGCAATGAACAATACAAACAATCAAAACGTTAAAAGTCAATGAAAATTAGGAGTGAAGTTAATTCAGGGATATGGTTAATAAAATTGATGTAGAAACTGAAAGAAAATTTTTATAGAAGAACAGTAAATGTACATCTGCAAATCTGGAAAGGATAAAAATATTAATGACGGACTTGACTGAGAATTACCACTGGCTGTAGAGCACGGGTGTCAAATCGTAATGTCACGTGACGTGTCGCGACGTATTGCGACTTTTTTTCCATTGCCAGCAATGGGGTGGGCGTGGTTTCGGCATGATGCATCCGGCCCACGTGCCAGCAGTTTGACACCCCTGGCTGTAGAGAATGTTAAACAGTGCTTCAAAGAGTATGGAGCTGAAAATTGACTTATAAAACACCAAAAAATGTACAATAATAATAATAATAATAGTAAAGTTGGAAGGGACCTTGAAGGTCATCTAGTCCAACCCCCTGCTCAGGCAGGAAACCCTATACCATTTCAGTCTCTTCTTAAAAACGTCCAGTGTTGGAGCATTCACCACTTCTGGAGGCAGGTTGTTCCACTGGTTAATTGTTCTCACTGTCAGGAAGTTTCTCCTTAGTTCTAGATTGCTTCTCTCCTTGATTAGTTTCCACCCGTTGCTTCTTGTCCTGCCTCCAGGCGCTTTGGAAAATAGCTTGACTCCCTCTTCTTTATGGCAGCC
>NW_015387698.1:178669-204387 GCF_001527695.2 Protobothrops mucrosquamatus
AGAGGGGGCTGATAGCACGGAGGCTTACTAGAGTAGAGTAAATGACTGGAAGTTATATAAATGGTGATACAAACAAGAAGATGAATTTGTATAGGAAAATGGATGGAGCAAACTGCAAGACATGTAAATGCTGGTGCAAAAGAAGCAGACTTGTAATGTTTAGTGAACATAAGAGCATCTACATGCCTCAAAATAGGGAAGTGAGAGTTGCATGTGTCAAAAGGAACTTTAAAACTAAGCTAAATATATTAGGCATGAAATTTTGTGTAGTAAAACAGTTAGAGATGAAGTCAATAATGAATTATGAATGTGTGTGAATTGAACGCAAAAGTGAGTAACCAGTATTAAAGAATTCTGAAGAGAGAATGAATGAGCCAATCTCAAATGGTATATTAATTTGTAAGCCACCCAGAGACATCTTGTAGGGGAGATGGGCACCTTAGAAATTTAATAAATAAAATAACATAAAATAAATATATGAAAGAAGTGAGGAAAATTTTTGAGAGGTGAGAAAAAGTGAAAAAAAAAATCCTGGTTGAATAAAGTTGATGAGATCCTCAAAGACAAATGAAAAAATTAAAGAACAAATGAGAAATTTAAAGAACAAAAACCAATATATGACAATATTTGCACATGGTAGAAATAAGAATGGATTCCAAGGATAAAAAGTAATGAACAGGTAAAATGTATGGTGCTGGTGTAAACTAGATTTAATTAGTCTTTCTCTCTTTTTCCTCTCTCCTGCCTTCGTTCACTTACTCCTTCTTGCTTTTCTCTTTACTTTGATAATTTGCTATCCTGAAACGGAATATTGTGAAAGCTATATACATATGTTATGACAATCTGAATTATAATTAGTGTGTGATAATGCATCTTGCAACTGGAAAGCTGAGAGTAAGTAATTCTTAGCTGGAAACTACTTCACCAAGCTTTTACTCAGTGATAAATAATAGATCCCTATGTAACTACTTGATCATCAAGACAAATTAAATGAAGCAGGAGAAATACATTATTTGGAAAATGAAAGCAGCAGGTAGAGAGGGTTTTAAGACTCCGCCCAATTCACTGCTTTCCTCATATTTCCCCCCCCCCCGCAATCACAGCAAAGAACAGCTTCTCTCTGTATATTTCTTGCTCCAATAGTAGGTATAAAAATTAAGATATAATTTACAAAAGAGAAAAAATATTTAATTAAGATTCATAGGCTGAAATCAACCAAAACTGGAATGAAAAAACCCTTCTGAATATGAATGTAGGTCAGCAAATGCTAGATATTGTTACATTGATTTCATCCTACTTATGGAGGAGGAGGAGGAAGAGGAGGAGGAGGAGGAGGAGGAGGAGAAGGAGGAGGAAATGGCACTTCCAGCCAGCAATAATTTAAGCTGAAATAGAGACTGATGTTCATCAGGCATTCATTCACTATTAGATATAAATAGGTGCCCTAGAGNTGCCCTAGAGTGTAGTGGTTAAGTGCAGGCAAACTCTGCCCACAGAGTTTGATCCTGATGAGGCTCAAAGTTGACCCAACTTCATCTTTCCAAGGTCATTAAAATGAAGACCAGGCTGTTGGGGGCAATATACAAATAATGCTGACATTGTAAACTATACAGAGTACTATAATGCACTAGGGGGGGTATATAAGTCTAAATGTTATTGCTATTGCTACTAGTATAGCTGGTTGATGAACAGCACAGAAGCTGGAGGACTGAAACTGATCTGGAAGACTGAAGGGAGGGGGAAAGGAGGATGAAGCAGGGCCTTCCAAACCTTGAAAAAATTTACAGGAGGGAACTACTCCATCAAAGAACTTTATAGACTCCAGTCTTCTACATCAGAAGATAATGGCAGCTAGGCTAGCATATTCAACCCTAACAGGTCACACAAATCGTAGTGGGGAGACAGGATAAACTGGGATGAAAAGAGAGGCTGGTTACACTAGTAATTAACCTCTGCCCTTGCATTTAAATGCTGGACTTCAAACACCTGAAGCTATGTTGCATATGTAACATAGTTTCTTATAGTTTCTTGTAGTCCTTCTTCATAAAAAAAAAAAAAAGAAGCCCAGTATCTCTAATCTTTGATGTCTGTGTCTTCTGTAGGATCACAGAAATGCTAACCTGATGTAATTGATCCCTACTCAACTTCAATCCAAGACTGTCACAAAGGGACATATAGACTTCCAAAAATGTATGCTTATTACAGCTTCTAACTAGTGTAGGCTTTCTCAAATGAGCTTAATAATTCTCAACCAGATTTATCATTTTTTATACTTTTGTCCAAATTTGCCAAATCACATTCATTCTTCCGCTTCTATAACATTTCTCTACTTTAAACTTCCAAATAATGTTCATTAAGCACATTTCTGAATTATTTTCAGAAAATAAAAAAGGGGAAAGGATTATTGGATTATTTCAAACAACATCAGTATAAGTAATTTGCCCAGTAAGCAAAGTGTTGATTGCTGTTTTAATTAAATCATGGAGATGGAAGCTTGGACCCTCAGAAGCTGCTTCCTAGTTAAGCACATTAGAACAAAAATAATAAAGTGAAATAGGCTGGATGAGGAATAAATGTTTCCTTGAAAAATTCAGAGCATCTTACCTTAAATATTTTTAAATTATTCTGTGCTTCATATAATAGATTTCTCAAGGCGAAGTGCATTCGCTGTTTATTTCTAAAATATATTTAAAAAATTGAATATTTAAAATGAAGTGTAACCAATCCACCACTAAAATAAACATTCTCTCTGATCTATCAGATCTACTTTCAAACACATCCGTATTTTATTTCTAACTCTACGATCTTATGACTGGAACTATTCCCCACTTTAATCCTAAAATAGTTCCACTTAGAAGTCATTTGTAAGACCCATATTTTTCACATTTTTCCTGAAAATTGTTCCAATTATTTTACCAATTAGCACATTATTAGCTTCTTTCCATAGCCTTATCCATGCAGCTCTATGTTGATTAACACAGGGGGCCCCAACTGCTTGGCCACCGGGCTGTGTGAAGGGATGGCCAGTGCATGTGCACACGCCACTGGTGCTAGCGTTGCCTCGCCACCCCGAGCGTCCCGCCAGCACTAGCATTGCCCCCCCGAGCATCCTGCCAGTGCTAGCGTCACCCCGCCCGAGTAGGGCAATACATAAAACCACGCCCCCCTCTGGCCCGCAGAAAAAAACGCTCTCCACAGAACCAGTCCCTGGTGCTCAAAAGGTTGGGGACCTCTGGATTAACAGACTGAAATGTTTCACATTAGGAGCAAAGTTCTTAAGATTTCATATAGCAGAATTGTTCAAAACAAGTACTAAGTATAACAGCAACAGCATAATAAAAGAAATATACATAAAAATATGAAATATACTTTCTTACCCTGAGAATAGATCTAGAGGACAATATTTACTTAGATGTTTCCACTTCCCTTTTGCTACCTGTTGACAAACAGAACATATGATTTCCCAACTATGCATTCATTTATTTCTCAAATTTCCAGCTAATTTAATTTCCGGAAGTGTTCAAGCTGGGAGTTCATCAACATCTCCAGACACTTCCCCTCCTGCCTTTTGTCTCCCTGTCCTCCCAGTTTAAGAAAGTTACAATCTCCAACATTCTCTTTCACGCTTTTCCCAACAAAAGCATTTCCCTCCACTTTCATGAAAGTGTGGATTAATGCAAATAAAAAGGCCTTCACAGCTGAAAAAGAAGTGTTTTGACTTTAAATAATCACATGTGCCATATTCAAATGGAGTATTAATTCCACTCTGCTATCAAAAGCTTACAATTCACTTAAGTTCTACATTACCTTTAGATGCTGGTGCATGCAGTAACGACAAACTTTATATTTTATCTCTTGTGAAACATGACTGGAAAAGGGGAGAAATCCACATTTTGGCTGCAAGAATAAATTCAGTTTAAAATTTAGAACATCTTCTCTTTGTATTTAAAAGTAATACAACCCACCCCCCCATGCCCTCCCAATAACTAATAAGGTCTTTAGGATCTTTCAATCTTTTGGTGAAGTCTTATGAAAAGCAGTACACAAACTTTCTAGCCCTAATACACACAAAGAACAGAAATATTTATTTTACTCTTGCTATAAAACATTTGATATATTCCCAGAAGTATTTGGCATAAATCTAAATGGTTCTAACATTTTTCAATTGTTCAAATTTCAAATTTTCAAATATTTAAATCTGCATAAGTGCCACTCAAAAAAGAAGAATAATTTCAATGTATTTGATGTCATTAAGGAGGAATGCTGGAACAAAATCATTCTAAGAACACAGTTTCATTCTACTTCCTTTGTGAGAAGTAGCCATCAGGATGGGTATACAAAATGACCTGTGTTATAGTTCTATTCTAAATAATTCTGCCTGATTAAAATGGGCTTCAAAACTTTTTATGATTTTAAATAAGTTGTAAAATACCATTTCATCCTTTATAGTTATTTCCTCTAACGGAAACCAAACAGTAAAATTATGTTTCGACATTGTTTAACATTTCATTCATTCAGCTAATAAAATTAAAGTGGTATAATTGCAACAATGTGAACACAAAGTATTGATTGTATCAAATTCCTGATGTACTCACCTTAATTTCTATACAAAATTTGGGGCGATGTTCAACAAAATGCATCCTGGTGAGATTAGGAAGGCACAAAGCATAACCACTAAGAGTATCCATGTCTTTATCACAGCGTGATTCTAAAGAAAAAGAGGTAACTGCTTACACCCATGTTTAATACTTCAACTTTATGAGCACTACAAATAAACACACAGCCATCAACTACTCCCTCATATAGTTAATGTGAATGGCTCTCAGGCCTGCCCTTCCATTTATAGTAACAAATTTCCTATCTTTAATACCATTTTCTATGATCAGTCAAATCCCTATAAGGAATCAGGCTCAAATTATGGATATACAGACATTATGATACTGTATGTTTATACCAAATAAAAGCATAATATATTAACTAAGAACGATTTTTAGAAAATACAGCAAATGTCATTCTTCTCTTGATAGTTCTAAAACAGCTACAAAACAATAAGCCATCGGCATTTCAATATTTTTTATTTGAGAAAAAAAACCTTATGTGCTTCAATACTGTCATTCCTGGGTTTCAATATGGGAAACCCACAATGAAATCCCTACAAATTATCAAATAAGCACAGACTCTGCTTTGAACTCTTTTTAAGGAAGGAAGGGTGGAATACAAACACAGAACATACTATTGTGCTCAACACACATAAACTTTCCATGTTACTCAATACAGGAGACCAATAACTTTGTTATTACTTTCCCAAAACTGCCAAAACAAATTTCAATCAAATGCATTTCTAAGTTAAATGCTATTTGGATTTTACCCAAAGCACGTTATTACATTTTAAAATGCATCTCTGAAATGTTTCCTAAAGTAATAGAAGAATGGATGTGAAGATGGCAAAATTTGCACAGATGATAGAATTGATTGGTTTGTTTGAGATAAATTTAAATACTTTTATAAAAGACTGTAACTCCTTTATGGACTTTTTGTTGCAAGTGGAAAAAAATGAGGGTAACGTTTGGATATGTAAATTAAAAAGGGATGAAAATGGGATACAAGGGATCATTGTAATGCAATCTTAGAAAGGAAGGAGGGATAGATAGTATGTTGCAATGAAGATTGGAAGTCACTTCTTTAATTATCTTTTGTTTTGTTTCTCCTTTCGTTATTTGTATTGCTTTTTACACTTTTTCTTTTATCTTTTTCAGTTTATTTTTTATTTATGTTTTTATATTTGTCTTTTTTTCATGTAAAAGTGTTCAATAAAAATTGTAAGTAGTCTTGGGAAAAAATGAAATATTTTCCAAAATAATAGGATATGGCTTAATTCAATTATACAAATGTTCCAGCATCTATGTAGCAATTATGCTGAAAAATTCTCTGAAGTAATTATTTGAAAAATACAAGATCTTAAAATTTACTTTGGATTTTGAACCATGATATGAAGCTCGGCTACATGGTAGACAGGTTAAGCCAGCGGTTCTCAACCTATGGGTTGGGACCCCATTTGGGGTCGATCAACCATTTCACGGGTCGCCAAGCAAGGCTGTCCGCCATTTTTTCCCCTTTTCCGGCGGGTGCCTTACCTCCCTTGAGCTGGGCCAGCTGGTGGTCGGCCTGCTCCGTCTCTGCCACTTGCCAGTTACGCCTCGGCCGGCGCAGGGGGCGGAACCACGCATACGCGGCGCTCCCGGGCAGGGAAAGTCCTCGACTTACGACCGGTTGGGTAGTCCTCGACTTACGACCGGTTTAGTCCTCGACTTACGACCGGTTTAGTCCTCGACTTACGACCGGTTGGGGGTCACGGCATTAAAAAGGTTGAGAACCACTGGGTTAAGCGTTAAGAAGGTTTGAATTATCAACCTGTTTCAAAAGTAAATAAGTATCTTCTAATCAATCTTGGATGATTTATAAAAATGTAAATGATTAATCAACTCAGCCCTGATTAAGTCTGGGAGGGAAGATTAGGATCTACATTTATAGGCAAACTGGAAAAAAAAATCAGAAATAAAGCAGTGGTTGGTCACTTCCATATTGATACCAAATAACCAATATGGACATGTTTATGTAGCAGAGCTGGGGTGAGAATGGGGCCGGCTGAAATGTTTTGCGGGAGCCCTGCCAATCCGGTAGGGAAATGAGGAGCTCTGGTAGCTGCTGTGGGTCTGGCGGCAGGGTGTGGCTCTGAGGAGGGAAGAAAAGAGAGGAGGAAGCCGACGGGGAGGGGGAGAGAAAGAGTCCTGAAGGTGGTGTTTGGCTGAACGTCAAGCAGAGCCAACTGAGCGAAGGGAGAGAGAAAGAGACCGGAAGGTGGCATTTGGCTGGACGTCGAGCAGAACCAGCTGAGGAAGAGAGAGAGAGAGAGTAGCTTATTGGAGCCTGCCATTCACAGCCAACTGAGCAAAGAGAGAGAGAGAGAGAGAGTAAGAAGGTGGGGTCTTTGTGTTTTTCTGCTTCGTTGCAGGCAAGCTGCACAAAGAGGGGAGATAGTGAACGAGAGTAGCTTGCTGAAGTTTTTATTGTTTTTTTCTTTGTTGTGGGCAGGCCAGATGAAGAGAGGGAGAGAGGGTAGGATGGGGAGTTTTATTTCTTCTCCCTTGTTGGAGCAAGCTGGGTGGAGGGAGAGCCAGGAAAGAGTTTGACTGGGTTGAGGGTATGTCTTAGTGGGAAGTAGAGGGGTTTTTATAGGATCAGCTGGAGGAGGCAAAAAGGGGATAAGGAAGGGAGCGGGGAGATTACATATAGTGAGGGCAGAGAGAGACGAGCAGAGTGGATAAAGGAAGGCCCCTGTGAGCTCCAGAGAGGGACTGATTATCATCGTCTTGGGCAAGTTGCTATCACCAGAGATTGACTACCATTGTCTTAGATAAGTTGCTGTCACCAGAGACTGACTACCAAATCGCTGTTACCAGAGACTGAATAACATTATCTTAGGAAAACTGCTGTCACCAGAGACTGACTATCATTGGCTTAGGCAAGTTGCTGTCACCAGAGGCTGACTACCATTGTCATAGACAAGTTACTATAACCAGAGACTGACTACCATTGTCTTACGCAAACTGCTGTTACCAGGGACTGACTACCATCATGGTACGCCAGCTACTGTTACCAGGAACTGACTACCATCACCCCCCTGTAAGCTCTTCTGCCTGAGATCAACTATCATCATTCCACGTGAGTTACCATCGAAAGAGATTGACCATCACCGCCCCATGTGCGTGGCTGCCAACTGTGACTGAGCATCACCGTGCTACATGCCCTATCAGGCAGAGGAGCCAACGTGAGAGACCCCTTGGGCCGGCAGCCAGCTGAAGAGGAAGTCAGGAGGGCCCGGACTTTAGCGGTCCCTTTGGGGGTGGTGCTACATTTATTTAATCACAAACAATCAAACTTAAGTCAGGAGAATCTTTATTTTGATTTATACTATGCTGGAGAAAGGTGTCTACTTAATGTAAAAACAAATAAAAACAAATAATCTATGCCATACATAATATCAAATATGCAATGTATTAGATGTTAGAGATGTTAATTATTCACCCAATAAATATAATAGGCACAAATAAATTATACTCCATTAACTAAATAAATTTTGACCCAACTTTGAGGAAAATATTTAAGAGATGTGCTTCCTATTGCAGCAAAGCCCATGTGGGTTTTTTATTATTATTTTGCAATCAAGTACAAGTTGAACCAGCTTTAGGATCAATAATATGCCATTATACCGCTACATTTTTCTCTTTTAAAAGGGCAAGTTATTCTGAAAAAGGAAATGTACTATTTGCCTATTCGCTGGCCTAACCTGCTTTTATTGTCCTGAATAACTCTCCAGATATACTACTGGAAAACTTTCAAAGAATAGAGGCTTTTATGTCTGAGGGATCGGTAAGTATTACAACCGTAATGAAGTATTTTTGTCCCAGTTAATTATGTGTTCAACACTTATTAACAACGGAAAATCCAATTCCAACATGAAATGAGGGACAGTAGGGGAAAACAGAAGCCAGTGTATTCAAGTATCTAGACAGGTATATATACTAATAGATCAAGCTACACAAACTTTTTCAGGAACATACTTGGCAGCAAAGAGGCATTATAGGGGCAAACTCCAAAAATTTAGCTTGAGAACAAAGGCTAAATTTGGCATAATTTAACTTGTGTTGAATTGAAATTACAGTAATGTAATTAACTTTATTGTTCCATACAGCACATTAGAAACTAAAATTTGTTAGCAATTTCTGGAAGGACTCAAGAATTGAGTTTCAGAAGGCAATATAAAATTCTGAAATCTCAGTTTGTTTAGCTCCACTGTACGAAAAGAGTACAGATAGTCCTCGACTTATGACCACAATTGAGACTACAATTTCCATTGCTAAGTTGTTAAGTGAGTCGTGTCCAATCTTATGACCTTTTTGCCATGATTATAAAGCTAATCACTGCAGTTGTTAAGTGAATCACATGGGTCATTGAGTGAATTTGGCTTCCCTCACTTACTTTGCTTGTTGGAAGCTGGCTGGGAAGGTTGCAAGTGACAATCACATGTAACCATTGTAAGTACTTGTCAGTTGTCAAACACCCAAATTTTGATCACCTGACCACAGGGAAGCTGCAATAGTCATTAACTGCAAAGACTGGTCGTAAGTCACTTTTTTCAGTGCCACTGTAATTTTGACCGGTTGCTAAAAGAATAGTTATAAATCGAGAACTACCTGTACTGAAGGCAACACCAATGTTTATTCTAATAACTGAACAATTAATTCTATAAGCAAGATCTGTTTGTCACATGAATGTAATTACACCATTAAAATTTTTTGGGCTAAACACAAGACAAGAACCATGTGGTTATAATCTACATAAAACTAATTTTCTTCTTCTCAGCGGTACTAATAATCCTTGTACGGAAGATTTCAAGGGAATAACAGGGCAGTAATCTAGATTGGGAAATTGGGGGAAAAACCTAGAAGACAAGGGCAAACCACATTTCTGTACTCTTTTCAAGAAAACTGAATCTACTTGCACATGAGTTGAGATTAGCCAAGTTTCAGAAAATACTGTTTCAACTTTATGTTCAAATAGCTGTGCCATTATTTTAACTTCTTACCTGGCCTCTCTGCCTGGATCTTTAAGCAAAGCTGTTTCACAAAGTCCAAAGACAGCTGGACAACTTCCTAAAAGATTTAAAAGATGTTTAAATATTTTTATTATACTGATGATAATTCCTATTGCTTTATGTAAACTGTGTAATACGGGTAATCCCCATTTAACAACCGACTTGGATAATGACTGTTTACAAATACGATGGTAATAACATGTAGTAAACAGTAATATAAAAATCACTTTCCAACCAATATGTGCACTTACACCCAAATTTTTGCACCTCACAGTAAAGCATGCCAGACAGAGTAACACTGGAATTGCTGCATGACAGAACTTTAAATATGACAACAGCAACCAGCAGTCTTATTTATTTATTTATTTATTATTTATTTATTATTTAGATTTATATCCCGCCCTTCTCCTCGTAGGACTCAGGGCGGCTGACAATCAATTAAAATACATAAATAACAATACAGGTTTAAAATTAATTAAAAGAAATATTAAAGATTGTCCAATTTAAAATATTGATTAAAACCCCTCTTCTCTTTCTCTCTCTCTCTCTCTCATGTGATTTGTTTAGTGACTGTGTCGCTAAGTAATCATTTTGCCAGAATCAACTGAAGTTCCCAAACAAGGACTACTTTTTTCTTTATATTCTTTATATCAGTCGATAATAATCAAAGCTGCCCTATAAAACAATTTAAAAAACTATATGTTTACAGAAGAAATTGATATATATATATATATATATATATGCATAGCAAGGAGACACCATTTTCAAATAAAAATGACTGCTGAGTAAACACGCCTTGAGGAACATTTGAGTGAAAAGGTGAGAAAGAAGGGGAGAATACTGCCTTAAAGTTCAGCGTTCAGTTCAATTTAGTTCAATAGTCATTATTTGAATAATAATGTTTGCCAGCCTCTCCCTAGAAAAGGAATACAAAAACTCCTTTGGTTATATAATATTTTTAGTAATAACCACTAACTTTGGGAATAATTCCTGATTCCAATGGTTCTTATACACTAAACATTATTGTATCTGTGTCTCCTATCCCTCATTACTAAATATTTATGTAATCACATTTTCAAAACCAATCAAAATTTACAAAATACTTAGCTCCTTAAGTTTATCAGTCAAGAGCAAGCAGCCACTAAATGCATGAATCATCCAAACTCAACTTTCCAACTGAAGGACAAGACTAGAGAAGGTGTCTCCCAATTCCACTCCCTTTCCTGGCAGTGGCACAGGAGGGTGCCTTTTTAAGCAAATGTGAACTTTAAATACACTTTCTGTCTTTCTTTCCTTTTTAATAATATTTAATAAACAGCCTTTTTGATGAAGGATTGAAATCAACTTTATAATACCTACCAGAATATTTTTTATATGTTGGATAGTGTTGATTTGTAATCTGATGTCAATAATAAATTAGAAAAATAAAATGAAGGTTAATCTGGTGAAAAGAAAAACATCCTCTAAGTCAAAGACAAATAAGGAAAAGTGGGAGAGTAACTAAGCGAAGTGTGTCACATAAAATGTGACATCATGTGACAGCAGCGATTAGTGATGGCAATCCAGAGCAGTCCCAGTTGCCTGGTAATCCCAAGATTAAACAAAGTGCCGGGAGTCCTGGGTAAGGAACATGGGGATACTGCAAGATGGTGAGAGAGGCCGAGGGAGGGGCTAAGAGGACTGGCACAGGTTGTGCTTAAATCATAGGAAGATGGTGCAGGCTATGTAATTGTGAGCCAGGCACATAAACATCCAGATCGCAATCACATCACCATGGGAGTGCTGCAATGGCCTTAACTTTGAGGACCAGTCATATGTCCATTTTTTTCAGCATCACTGTAATTTGAACAGTCACTGAATGAATGGACATAAGCCAAGGAAAACCTGTCCTACATTTTAACGTTTTAAAAGTATTTGCTTGAATTCTATAGATTTGTTTTTATTTTACTTCTATTGTGTTAGTAGCTTTGAATGCATGTCTTGGTAGAAAGTACAGTATAAAAGAATATTAAGATAATGAGGGAAATATATAAGGAAAACCTGAATTCTTGTCCTTTGAATTTTGTTCCTATCAATTACATGATTGAGGGTGTTTTTAAATTTATATTTCAATAATGCTCAATTTACATCTTACACCTTTTCATGTGGAAGTAGGGTACAGGTAATATTTTTATTCACAAAATGTTTTCATCCAATCATTTCATGACCCATGATATCAATATTTTTTTAAACTTTATCATGTACAATTTCTACCCCATTTCTTAAAAAGGGGGTAATTGTAAATGATCAATGGCAGAATCATGGACAGCCACATTCAAGTGCTTGCCCTCTTGTTGCTGCAGGAAACTTAAAGTTTAAGGCAACTATTCTGAATGTATACAAGAGGTTTTGTCCACTGCTTTATCTTCTATATATGTGATCTGAATATAAGTTAAAATACATACTTTTTCTTTGTGTCAAAATCAAGCTAACCACCTGAGGCTATAAAACATTGCAAGAAAAAAAACTTTATTTAAAAAAAATAAGAAAATAATAATTACCCCATGATGAACATATTTCTCCCCAAAAAAGTGCTTCATGATGTGTTTACCAAAATATACTATGTTCTGAAGATGATGAGAGATTTCTTCTGGTGTCTAAAAAAAACAAACATAAATAATTAGCGAAACAAAATACGCATTACTAACAGGTAGAAATTCTAACTACTCTGGATCAAATAATTGTCAATCTATGTACAAAAAGATTATTTCAAATATGCAGAGAACACAACTCCTTGTATTAAATGCCAAACCAAATACAAATTTACATAACTCTGTCTTTCCTCATCAATCATTCGCACCTTTAGCTAACATTGCTACCAAAACTAGTTTTCTCTCAAATTATATTTCTCTGTTACATATTTTAGACACACATAATCAACCTGCAGCAATTATTATTTGCCTATCAAATAATTCAGTGCAAGAGAGACCGTTTTCTGATAATCTGGGTGTACAATTTATAAATCCTAAAAAATGTACATGTGTAGCAATTTGGTAACAATAGCAATCAAAGGAAACAAAGGTATCACTGGTTCATAGAAGAAGAAATGAATAAGAAATGGCAAAAGCTAAGATGTAAAAATATTAGTTACGTTTCAGTGAAAACGCAAAATAAATCTGCAGCATCTCTGGTGTATTTTTAAAAAGCTAACAACATGTATTCTTAGATCAGCATTATGATTTAATAAGCACTTTTCAAATAAAATTAATTTCTGAAGTATTGTCTTTAACATCTCAGTAATATCAGCTCTAAGTTAGAAACATATTAAATGAACAATATGTTTTGGGACACTATGGCTAGATGGACCATTCTAAGTGAGGTCACTGTCCAGATGAAGGAGAACCTGGAACATTTGCACTTTGGGCCAAGGCAAATCCAGAAAACAGTTACCAGGTGAGAAGGAAAGACTACAGCATCTCACCTTTTTCTTATCACTTCCTCTGCAAGGTAGGCCTGTGCAACTGCCCCAGTCTCAATTTTCCTACTTCCTCCTTTCTCTTTGCTGTATGTCACTGTTGCCACTGATGTACTTGAAATCAAATGCATATCCATCTGGCTGCCCACTTCAAACCTGATATTTCCACACCTTTCTTTCTCTTGCTTCTCCTACCTTGCTGGCACACCCACTATTGCTGCATGTACCAATTCCACTCTCCCGTTCACCCTTTCCTTTATTTTCCCACACCTTTATTTTCTCCATCTAGTTAATACATAATGTATACAAACTCTAATATCTTTTTTTTTTCTTACTGTACTTGTTTCAGAATACCTGTTCTGTGACCATGTCTATATGAAACACAAGTTTCTCCCTGGACTTTGATTGCCCAGAACTGCTTGCTCTGTGTATGGTTCAGTCCTTGCATGGAACATTTTAAATAACTCCACTCCTAATATAACTATATTAAATGTCTATTTCTGCCTTAAAATTGAATTCAGCCCTTTGTCAAATATATTGATAGAAGAGTTAGAGACTAGCTTCCAGCTCCAGAAATCCTTTCCTATGTATAAAAGACTTCTATCTACTTTATTCTTTAGCAAAATAATAACTATTCATCTTATAAAGATAAACTCTTCGGTCTGGCCAACTATCCAGCCTTATTCCTGGAGAATTACGTAAATTCAGACATTCTGAAATAGATCAAGACATAAGAGTCAAAGGGAACAAAATCTGTTTCTGGTATAAGAGTAGCATGGTAGGTATAGCAAAAGGATAATACAATATAAGAAGAAACAATAATAAAACAGCTTCTCTGAAAGGGCAATCCTCACAGAGTGAAAATGCTATATTTACTTGACAGAGAACATGTTTAATTGGCTAATTAAGCAAGCAGTACATGAAATAATGCCTCAGAAGATGCAATACCTCAGTAGACTTGCCTGGGCTCAGAAACAAAAAGTGACTGGCCCTAATTAGTATTTCAAGGGAAGATCTCAGGGGAATACCAGGTTGAAGACATTGTGGAAAATTTGCACAAACGAAAGCAATGCCAACCACTTTCATATTGCTGCCAAAAAAGCAGCATGGATAAGTCCATGAAATCACAAGGAAGTCAACCCAAAAGAGATTTTACTTAAATAGAATAATACTTAACAGAATGTACCTCTAGGCAACTTTACTGAAAGCATTAATTAAACGAATGTAAAATGCATTACATAACTGATTCAAACATGATTTTATACAGGCTTTGAAAGGAAGCTTCATATTTTGTAAACCTTCAAAATATACATATATTTTTTTGGTTTTATGGATAGAAGGGAATGTCATACTAGCAGACTTTTGTGTGTTAGATTATATGCGGATAAGTAATATAGGTTCTGAAGCTCAATGAAAAAGATAATTGCTTCATTTTAGTTAAGAGGTTAGACTAAGGATTTAGCAAAAATTCAAAATCCTCTAAATCTCAATCAAAAGGATCATCATTATAAATAAACTGAGCAAAAAATAAAAATGCAGTCATTTTTAATACTCAATATTGTGAGTACTCCAAAAAGAATTATCTATTCTCCTCTTTTTAAATATGTTTCAACATCGTGAGCTTTATACCACTTCTATCAGCTTAAATCACATTTACAAATATCTTGGTTCCAAACTATATTCATAAAGTCTTGTACGATACCCTTTAACAAAACACTTGCAATTAGCACAGTAAGGGGAGCGGTAATTAACATTAGAAACAGAGAGGCTGTTCTTTTCCAAAACTATTGTAAGAGGAAAGTCAGCCTCGTATTTGTACCAATCCATGCCTACAGAGACAATAACATCCACCAAGACAAATAGTACATTCATCAGTACTCAGCATTTCACTGAAAACATTGTCAATCCACCTCTTCTGGAAAGTTACAGTTTGTTCAAGGCAACTATCTTTCCTATCAAGAAAATAACAAAATAAGCATGAGTTTGAAATATGGCCTTCCATATGGTGTTCAGAAATTAATATCAAAACTAAGTCCTTTACCTACAATGGTGCCAACTATTTTGAGTTTTTGAATTTACTAAAAATTTAAATTAGTATGAAGGAAACCAGAAAGACAATCAATATAGGAGCAAAATCTAATTACCTTGGTTTTTTAAGATGTCACTGCCAGGGATATTTGGATGGGAAAACTAAGAGCATTTCCCCACTTGCACTTAACCCAGTACTATACAGACATGGCCCAGCAACCTCTTTTTTTCTTTTTCTTTTTCTTTTTTTTCTTTTTTGCACTGTCTTCAACTTTATTTTATTTTAGAATCTTAACATAAAATGATGAAATTAAAGGTCCCCTTTGAACTTCATTATTGGTTTTATAAATGGAACACGCATGAAGAATCAAGTATATGAGAGTGAACTTTGAAACAGAGCAATTAAACAGAATTCTAAATTGGTAAACTCTAGCCATCTCATTTCTTCTTCACCTATGATACGTTTATAGAGGGCAAAATCCAACCTCAAGTGAGCACAATTCTCAATGGATTATTTTTTTTCCTTTCCTCTTCTTTCTGTAGTTTCTATTTGTTGCACTGTCCTTATGTTAAAATTTTAAGTATTTAGCAATCATCCTAAATTTTAGGATTGTTATGTGCTTACTTGCATATGTTAGTCATTTTTAAAAGGTTAGTGTTAATCCCAACTTGGATTAAACATATTGAAGAGTTACACCCTCACTTCATCATGCTTGCCATCTTTTAACCTTATTTTTATGTTTTATTGATTTGATTATAATTTTCTGATTATTATTAGCCTCCCAGAATAACTGAGAGTTGGGCAGCATAGTTTTATGAAACTATTACCTCATTTATTTGCAATATTATCATATGATAAGGCTGCAATGTAATTTAATTACTCACTGAATACATCTATGCTTTTTTATGACATTACTAACTACAATTGCATTACATTTAATATGTAGTTAAGAATTCAAAGGAAATTTTGGAGGGTTTTTATAACTGTTTAAGAAACAATTATTATTTACGTTGCTCTAGTAAGGTTTACAAATCTGGATATATTGGGCATGATCTATAAGAGAGAGAAACTAAATATCTTGAGTATACCATTATATGCAAAACCATAATGGAAATATAGCTGAACCTAAATATTTGAAATTTCAGTATTCAATATTTTTTAATTCAAGTCTGTTTGATTACATTTAATCAAGAGTATGACCTGATTCTTTGCCTAGGGCCTTGCTTAGTGTCATTGAAGCCCTCTTTTCTTCTTTTTCTTTTTTCCCATCTGAGTTTGTTGTTTCTGCCCTCTTTTTTGTTTTGTATTGCTTTCTTGTTTTAATGGGTTTTTAAACAATTGATAAACCACTCAGAATCTCTGGGAGTCAGGCACCATATAAAATTTATCATTGTGGTTGGTCAAAACCGGATATTTATAGTGGATTTGACATTTTTGTCTACCTATCAAGTCCTTTCCAAGGAATTGGGTTAGGCAGATGTTGTTGGTTAATAATATTACAAGAATTGTCATAAGATATAAGCTGTTCCAACTAAAGCTGCCTTTGCAATAGATTGATGGTGATTTTGTCAACCAGATCAGTCATTGCCCAGATCAACAAGGCCAGCAGTAAGTGATGGAGTTCCTGCACATCAGGTAATAAGTGGGTTACAGGACTCAAGACTGGTGACTGAATAATCAGGGCCAGCAGCTGCAGGACTATTGGACGAAAAGTTCCTTACCTGTCGCAAATATACAAAGACTAAAAACAAATAACTGCTTTGAAGGTTGTTACAAAGAACAGCTAGCCAAAGGTGTTTTTTTTTTCTTCCATTCAATCATGTCCGATTCTCAGAGACTACCTGGACAAATCCATGCAGTTTGCTTGGCAAGGTTTTTCCTCCTTCCTCCTCCTTCCTGAGAGAAAGTGACTGGCCCAAGATCATCCATTTGACTTTATGCCTAAGCTGAGACTAATCTTCTGGTTTCTATTCTGATCTCTTAACCACTATACCAAACTGACTGACCCTGCACAAGTATTAAATGATGCCAATATTGTAATATCAAAACTAAGCACCAACTCATTTCAAGAAACTAAACAACTGATACACAGCATAGTTGCAATTATAACTGAAGATCTTGGATGCAAAATCAATCAACAAGAAATAAACCAATCAGTGCATCAGCAAAATGGAAGGTTGGGTTAGAAAATAAGATCAAAATGTTAAGATCAAATGCAAGCAAGTTAAAACAGATAGAAGAAAAGAAGCTAAAGAAGCTAAAGAACAAGACCAATACCTAATCAAGAAATATGACCTAGAGCAGAGGTGGGCAATTAATTTCCCCAAGGAGCCACATGAGAAACTGGAACTGTTGTGAAGGAATGATGATGCCTTCTGCCCCCCCCCCCCACTGATGCTGCATCACCGCCCCCCTCCACTGATGCCATCCCACCCCCGATGCTGATACCCCAATGCTGATGCCAACACCGCAAGCCAGATGTGGCCCTGCGACTGTAAAATGCTCAGATCTGATCTAAAAACCAAGATCAAAAAAGCACTGGAAATAATAAAGTAGCAAATAATAGCCATAGCCAAGAAAATCAGCAGATACAAATCTTGAATTGCACATTACACACAGAATCTCCAATTTCAGTTGAATCAGAAACATTTCTACCAATCCATCAATAGAAAATGTCGTTGTTTGCAATCAGTCTATGTAATCTTCTTGCAGCACTTAACTAGGTGGTCCACTGCTTCTTCAGCTTCTTTACAGAGACAGCATTTGCTGTCTGTTGCTGTCTTTCCAATTCTGGCTTTACATGCATTTGTTTTTAATGTTTGGTCTTCTGCACTGAGAATTAGCCCCTCTGTCTCTTTCTTCAACTTTCCTGCTCTTAGGCATTGCCAGATCCTGTTATTATCTGACCCTATCCCGTCATTTCAACCCTGAGCTGCAACTATTCTTCTCTATTGTTATTATCTACTTCACCTACTAGTTTTTTAATGCACTGGCCATGTAATATTTTGCCTTGTCATAGTTCTTTTCTGTTCTTCAGTTGGTCTTTCTTATATATATAATTTAGTCTCTTGGATATTCAGTAAGCCTTCATGGTGTACTATGCTCAATGCATCTTCTTCATTGTCCTTTAGATGTTCTTCTAATGTCCTTTTTTCTTCTTTAACTGTCTGGTATACTTGCAATATTCCTCACCCATTTATGCTCCATGGTAAATAGAGTCTGTCAACACCTTTGCGTGGATGAAGGACATGATTCATTGTCATTATTTTTCTGGTCTTTAGAGCGTCTACTTCAGCTCAAGTCTAATCCACCATTCCAACTGGATATATAATGACTGGAATTGTCCAGGTGCTAATCACCTTGATGGTATTTCCACCAAAGAGTTTGAATTCTAAAATCATCTTCACTCTTCTGGTGTATTCACTACTAATTTTCTTGATTCCAGTGTGCTAGAGCCTGAAGGATGTCCCATCTATTACCACTGACTAGTGTCTTCCATTGTTCCACTGATCTTTGCACAAAGCTTCTGATGTTTCTACTGAGTCCTGTTATTTTGAAGCACTCGATTATCCAGTCATGTGGCAGGGAGTTGAATGCCTTCTTGTAATAATCCAAACTATAATCAAGTTGGTCTTCCTTCTCTTATAGTTTTCCAAAATCATATTATTATTATTATTATTATTATTATTATTATTATTATTATTATTATTATTATTATTATTATTATTATTATATACACAAAATGTTAAAGCACAGCTGCCAATTCTTTAGCTGTCATTGGCTGTCATATGCATCAAATTATTCCCAAGAACCTGGTATGTCATAATTTATTGGCACAGTATAGAGGCAGATCCAAGAAGCATGGCTTTTTGAAACTGATGGATGGAAATTTTGTCAATGCATAGGTTTACTTATATTATTGTTGTTGTTATTCAGAGACCAGGTACATTTATAAAGCAGAATTGGCCTCCTTATTATAAATGTTTGTTGGTTCACGAGAAGTAAAGATATATAACACTGCCAAAAGACAACGGCTTATTGTTTTTATAGATTATACAGATGGGATTTTCCTAATAATTTAAGCTATATATCAATGATTTAAAAATGGTTCTTTTGGTGAAACCATTTGAACCAATTACTGTAAAATAATATTTCTAGAAATATGGAAGCTATATTTCATGTAAGTTCATGTGCTTTTTGTTAAGGATTATCAAAAGATACCTTTAACAATATTTCATTCTGTATATAATTTACTAACTGAATATAATTTATTAATTGGTTAAAAAGATTAACCTAATATTGATAACCTTAGATTCCAGCTTACATTTTAATCAAATTGCAGATTGTATGATTTTTTTCCCTAGAAAGTCAGAAAGCAAATGATAAGTAATATATAGTGCAGTTGCACACAATTCTCCTACTTTGGTATGCAATGTGAAATAAATAGTATCTCTCTTTAGCAAAATAATAAAAAATAACATTAAACTAACTCACCTTATTTCGGTTTGGAGGAAACTTCAAGAAGCGTAGTACTATGCAATGCTAGAATGTAAAAAAAGTGCAAAATTAACATGATTTGGTAATTTGAACTACTGAATAGGCTGCTATCAGTTAAAATAAAAGTGAACAAAATAAATCCCTTTTCTTTAAGAATGAATATAGGCAAATAAATTTTATCTAGCATGCAGCTCTCGGATGATGAGGCAGAAACTCATCAGAACATGACTTGTTTCAGTCAGCAAGTGACTAAATCAGAGTTCAAAATAAGTAAGTCGTGTCTTAGGGACAATCCTTATCATTCTGGACTTCATGTGCATGGATGAAAAAATAACCCACATGAAGAACTGAAGGTAACAGCAAAGATGTTTGATACAACTTATATGCAGGTAAACTGTTTAACGATTTAGAGGAAGGCAGATAGTCCCTGCTTCTGACAACAAGTTTAATCTTTGGAATAGACCACCTAAAAAAAACCTGTTTTCAATCATGTTTGAAGTAACTTCTTAGTGAACTGCACAATATTAATAATATACTCTGGAAGAAATTGTTGATGTTTGTGATACATGAACAACACAGAGTCAGATCACCAATAATCTCTCTCCTCAGATTCTTTTCAACTAAAATAGTTATATCACCCATTACAAATTATTGTACTGTGAATTCAAGATAGGCTGGGATCTGGGCTGCAAAAATCCAGACAACTACTTCTAAATGGCAGCAAAGACTTTGAGGATTTTCTCTCTCTCGTTTGTATCATCCAGTCATCTGGATTTCTGCAGTCTGAGAAACTTCCCATAACTAAAGCATCAAGTAACTCAAACTGGTTTCAGTTTTGCCCCATTGAAACATGGTCCATCCATTAAATAAATCTTTTGGATGCAACATTTTTTCTCCAATAAAATACATCTCCCATTTCATGGCCCTACTGCTATATAGCAACTAAAACCACCATTGTTTAAAGAGGTATTTGTTAAAGATGAGTGGCAGTGTAAAGGTATATACTTCTAGCTAAAACTTTGGATAACTAAAAGTAAAAAAAATTGTACTTAGATATCAAAAGATAGTACTTGGCATTACAGACAATTATAAATCTCATATTCAACTTATCCCAATGTTTGGAATAGAAGAGAGTGCAATTTAATACTGAATATTTAGCATTGCTCCTAAACTATTTATCTACTATTAAAACTCTTCTGTTTGTCTGTTGGTCACCTTCAATTAAGCAAAATGGCACATCATAAGGCAATAATTTTTGAATCAAGGAACCTCAAATGGGCTAACTTAAAGAATGTATCCAAAACCCAAGACCCATTACTCTCTGGGATTGAAACTTGGCAAAATTGTGACCATTTCGGCAATGTTACAGTCAGCTACAGTCATGTGATTGCCATTTCCCAAACTCTCTGTCAGCTTCCCAGAAGGAAAGTCAATGGAGAAACCTACAGGAAGTTGGAAATCATTCCTTCTCCCATTGCTTTTTTGTCCGTCTGTGGTCATTCAGTTTCCCTGTTTGAGAAAGGGAATATCTCTGAAATGATGATCCAACAGGTCATTGGATGTCTAGTATAATTATACACTTGGAAGGCAATGGCATTTGTTAGCTTAAACTTAAAGAAAAAAAAGCAGCAGAACCTGCTTTGAACTCTTCAATATACGGTACATGTTCAACCTCTGTTGTGAAGAAAAGAACAGAATCAGCTTAAGGCAGTTAGAGCATAAAATGCAAACTCTATCAATCCTTGGGTTTTGTTTTTATTCTATTCATTTTCTATTGGAACCAACATTAATGAATATAAATTACTTTGTAAAATACTTCTCTAGGCATAAGTATTTTCCATTACTCCACAGAAGCCCATTAATGTATAAACAAAATTATTTTGTGACTAGAAAAGTAGCCAAAATTAAATGCTGGCTATTAGTTGATCATTAACGTTAATCTTAGTTATCGTGATGCATCTTCATGATGTATACAGTAGGTAAACTTCTGATTATATCATTTCCTTCCCAATCCATGTAAAGAATTTCAAGGAACTATTACAAATAGCCACTTCTGGGGATGCAGCATGACAAATCATGGGATGTTTTCAAATAAGAGCAAGTCAAATTGCTCAAACAATAATTTCACTAATAATGGCTTGCCACATGGTTCATGCAATAAAATAAACTATGGCTTTACAAATCACAATTGGATGCAATGTTGTGCTTTACCAAGTATGTTTTATCTTGCCCCTCCCAAAAACCTGGCAAAGAAATGAAAACATTGTAACGTGGTTTTTAGTACAAAAGAAGTTAATTATCATAAAATGGGATATTTTTATTCTTTATAACCCAAATGAATATTTGAAAGGAATGTTATACAAGGTAAACCTTCTATCAGTTCCCTCAGTACAACCTAAGGGTGAGGCCGTTGGGCAATGACTCCAAAACTTGGTGACACTGCTATTCTAAGCCCTTCCCTCCTTCTTCCCAGCCACATGAGCAGAGCATATGCAGCCTGCTCCATGTTTCCCAATGCATGCAATATATACATCCCAGACAGATACAACATGAGAGAAGCACAGCGAAACATTGTAACACAGAACAAACTACAGATGACTGCTGAATACAGGGCTGGAAAGAATTCCAAATGCCACATTGTACATGTTTGTCCCACATTTGTTTCAAGAAGGTCTTTGGAAAAATAAACAATTATAAGAATGCCAGGAATCCTTGAATGCGTATTATTTATTGGCTAACCCTTCATTTAAGAAATCGTTTACCTCTTAAGCTAAGAGGTAATCATGTGTCAAAGTCATGCAGCATTCTTTGTAGTTTGACAAAATGCAAAATGTCTGTTTAAGCCCAAGACATTAATCTCTACAGTACATTACTTCTTAAAAGAAAAAGGAGAAGGTGCTAAAGGATGAAATCATGACATGGTCTCAGAAGCTTCCAACAGGGGCTTTATTGACTTTTTAATAAAAAAGTATTTCTCTTAATATTTTTGGATAGAGGAACTTTGACTCAGATATAAGAGGTCATTTGAATACCGTAATGCCTCTTCTAGGACATCATAACAGCTTGCTTTCCTACATACTTAGCTTGTGATGTCAAATGCAATTGCTTTAAAAGTATGACTCAGGCACTTTGCATACGGCTTTAAAGGTCTTGCTTTCAGCCTATTTCTACACCGACTTCAGGAGTTTTTCCAAGAAGAATTCCGGTAAGAATTCGGGATTTACGATGGAGTACAACTTCACATTCAAGCTATTGGGCGGAGGTGAAATGTTTTAATCCCGATCGGCAGCATTGCGGCTCCTCTGTGTACCAAGGAGACGCAAGACATGCTTTCCCAAACTGATGACAGTTTGCTTCCTCTGACCCAGGGGTTCTCAACCTTGGCAACTTTAAGACTTGTGGACTTCAACTCCCAGAATTCCTCAGCCAGCTTTGCTGGCTGAGGAATTCTGGGAGTTGAAGTCCACAAGTCTTAAAGTTGCCAAGGTTGAGAACCCCTGCTCTGACCGTTTTCAATCTCGCTTCGATTCTGCATTCCAACACTAACTTTCGGGATCTACACTTACGGAAAGTAGAAACTGAATTATTATTTTTTTAAAAAAAATTAAAAACCACCCAAACTGCACTTTGCAAGAGCGCGGAAAGGGGCAGAACCCCAATTCGAAGGATGTGAGAACGGGGGCCCGGCAAGAGATCCACCGGCGACTTCCCACCAGCCAAGGGCGGGGAGGGGGGGGGCGGCGAGGAGCGGAAACGCGCTCGGCAAGTCTGAGGGATGCTTTCTCCGGCAGGGTGGGGGGNGGGGCGGCGAGGAGCGGAAACGCGCTCGGCAAGTCTGAGGGATGCTTTCTCCGGCGGGGTGGGGGGGTGGGGATGGCGGGAGATCCCGGGAAGGACCGGGACCGGCCGGGACTGACAGGACTTCCTCCTCCCGGCCCACTAGCGTAACGGTGGGACCGCCGGCCGGAGCAAAGACGGAGCCACGGGGAAGCAGGGGGGGGGGGCGGAGCGCTACCCGAGACCAAAGAGCCGTTGGCCGCCGCCGCCGCCTCGAGACAAGCGCGAGGCGAACGGCGGGCTGCGCGCGGGGGCCCCCCCTCAGCGCCGCTACCTGTCTGTGGGAGACGACGAGGCTCTTGTTGCCCTCCCCGTGATACCGCCATTCATTCTCATCCATCTTCTCCGCTTCCATACTCCGGCCAATGGCACCTTCCGTACGGTTTCCGGGCGGGCTCCTCCGGCTCGTTCTCTTTCTTCTTCTTCTTCTTCTTCTTCTTCCTCTTCACCTCGGCTTACAAGCGCGGCTTTTATCGCCTTCCTCTACGCCCGCCCACAAACCCAAATAGCAATGAGAGCACCTTTTCCGATACTCCGGTCGTCATTCACGAGTCAACCACTCCGTAGTTTTCGACACACACACACACTAAGCTGGCGCCCCGGTCAGAACAGGAAGTTCCACCTTCCGCCATCGGGCAAGTGGAAGTCACCAACCCATGATAATAATGCAAGGAATAAGGGGTGGGACTTCCTTACTTAGCCATCTTTAATGAGGGCAGAGGCTTCCGCTGCCGTGGTCGCAAGAATATGGCCTGTTAAAAACATGCGATTTATGCTCTTGGGAAAAAGGAGGCTTCGCCAGCTTTACTGAGTATGCGCATAAGAATATTGGGGCAATATAGCGAGGAGTTGGATTACTGTAAACGGTGGAATGATTTCGGACAGGGTTATGGTTTGTTTTTCTTCACTAACTGCCTATGTTCGTATTTTTATTCTTAAGTCACAGGATAATACAGTCAACCTAAATTAAACCAGCAGTGAAGATTGACACGGCACAGAATTTAACGCAGATAAAGCTCAGTGGAATGTAGATCTGAATAGGCGAGTATAAATTGCTACATAATGCTATCCGTGTTAAGTGTCCCTTACTAAAGGTTTGGAGAATGTAACAAATTTTAAAAAGCATCTAAGCTGCATCAATAACTCGAAGCCCTTAAGAACCCACTTTCAGTTGTGGCACTATGTGAAGGCATCTTATATGGAGTCTTGCATTTTGTCCATCAAGGCACGCATGATCTGTCTCCAAAGCAGTTCAGGAAAATTTTAGCAGAGTTGTTTCCCTGCTCCACTACTAGTAAATATGATGCATACACTAATATGAAGTCAAATTCTGAGACAGAAAAATGGACAGTATCCTTACTTCCTGCAAAATAAAGGAACAGCACTTTAGTATAAACCTTCGATGTGCTATTGGGTTTTTTTCCCAGAAAATCTTGCTCTTTCCATAGATGGATATTCAAATGTGAGATCACTTGCCTATAGTTTCCATCATTCAATCTAGGAAAAAACATGATGGCAACAATAGAACATTTGGTGTTCATGCCAGAAGCCTCAAGCTATAATTCCTTCTTAATCTAAATCCAGATAAGTGTTGGATAAAATGTTTATCCTGAACCTTTTTCCGTTGATGTAAATTAAGATGCGTAGTGTGGACTACCAACTTGGCGGGCCTCAAAAAGGGTTGAGCAAATTCAGGAAATTATGGGGATCAATGTCTATTAGCTTTGATGGCAGTGTTACTGCCTCTGAAGGCCATCTGCTGGAAGACTAATGGGCATCCTTGTGCAATTGGTTGGTTGCTGTGAAAACAGATTGTTAGACAGGATGGTCCAGGGGTTGCAATCCGTCAAAGTGATTTATATAGCTACTCATCTCATAATTGCAGTTCTGGGCAATGAACACAAGATCAAAAACCAACAGAACTAGGATAAATAATAACAAAATAATAATAATATTAGAATGGCACCCAAGGGCAATCAAATTGAAACCTCATAGCTTCAGTCATGTAAAAAAAAAACCCACAATGATGGACTTGCCCAGGCTATTGTTGTTATTATTATTAAAAATTGTATTAACTTCTCAACTAAAAAGTCTCCCAGTGCAACTTACTGAACGGTAAAATAGTAAACCTTGTTTGTCCTGAGGTTAAACTCTGCATTAAAATAACTCTGCAACTTAAAAGAAAATGGATTTCAGAGCAATAATGGAGCAAGTTATGTATATATAAAGTATAAGAAGCAAAATCT
>NW_015387698.1:205256-209032 GCF_001527695.2 Protobothrops mucrosquamatus
TTGTTATTATTATTAAAAATTGTATTAACTTCTCAACTAAAAAGTCTCCCAGTGCAACTTACTGAACGGTAAAATAGTAAACCTTGTTTGTCCTGAGGTTAAACTCTGCATTAAAATAACTCTGCAACTTAAAAGAAAATGGATTTCAGAGCAATAATGGAGCAAGTTATGTATATATAAAGTATAAGAAGCAAAATCTAAATAGCTGTATCTAGACTTCAGACAGGAATTATTTCAAAATTCTGGTGGCATATTATTTTAAAATATTTAGTTGTGGAAAAACTATTTTTATTTGATAAAGTCTTGTGGTTTTAAACATGAGGGAGCCAATTTCATCATAAAAAACAAAATAATGATGAGAATATGTTCAACATTAAAGACAACATAGACTATTCAAATAATTTTGGATTCACAACTAAAATTTATGAACAAGTAATTTGTAAATGGCATGTTTGGTTGTTCAAGATATCTGTATTGATATTACAAAGTATTGTAATAACTACTTACAATTATTTGGGGAAAATAAAGAGTTCTAATCCATGGAAATAATGTACAATTCTATATGAAAGAACTAAGTCTTGCTATAAATTGGTTTAATTCATATCTTTTGATCCCATAATGTAACTAATTGGACTTCGGATATGGTTGTTCATAGAGATTTAAATTACAAGACATGTTAAGCTAATATTTTTCATAATTCAGGATTATTCTGCATAAGCAGGCTACTGTGTTCTGCCCCATTATTCCACATGATTTGTCAATTTGAGCTAAACAAATCAGAGAACACCTATGGTTCATTTAACTTTCCATTGAAGGAATGATTCTTAGTATCTTATAATCAGAATTATAAGCAAATATTTGTCCTTAGCTGCTTGATTTGTTGCACTATTGTTATTGGCAAGAGGAGCCAAAAGGGAGCATCTAGCAAAAGTCACTAGGGCAGTGATGGCGAACCTTTTAGAGACCGAGTGCCCAAAAACTGGCCCTGCCCCACTCCACCCCCTGCCCCGCCCCCATCCCACCTGCCCCCAGGGCCACTCACCGTCTCCAGGGTCCGCCGCAGATCGCCCAGCAGCGCCATGGCAGCCACGCCCTCTGCCCACGCCTCGCAGCATCAACTGTGCGCTATGGGGTGTGAGGGCAGAGTTTTGTCTATGCTGCCTGGCTGCCATGTCCTTGGCTGCACTGCTCCACGTGGGCCACGCTCGGGGGCAACTCTTCTCCAGGAGGGCTGCTGGTGAGGAGGGGGGTCACGGGGGGAAGCAAGATTGGGGCAACGGCACGTGTGCCCACAGAGAGGGCTCCGAGTGCCGCCTCTGGCACCCGTGCCATAGGTTCGCCACCACTGCACTAGGGGCTTTATTCAGTTATTACCATAATTAGGGAGAAACCACCTGGTTGTAAATTTTCTTCCACATTCTTCAGCAGTGCATTTAATTTTTTTTCCTGAACATTACAGTTAAACTTGTTCAGAAATTGATCTTGGGCCAAAATTCTAGCAGTTTGCTAGAATTCCAAGCGCTTTATTTATTTTAAGTTAAATATTTCCCAACAATTGCCCTTTGCTTATACATCTATCCCTTACTATGATTCACTTCCTGGAATGGAAAATGAAAAAAAAAATGAAACAATTCAGAACAGCTTAGATATGACATAATTGCTAAAATAAACTGGTTTTGGCATTGTTTAATAAATTATTTGCATGCAGTAAAAGTTCATTGTTAACAGTTCAGTTCAGGATGGGGGCTTCCATCATACTGAAATGTGTCAAATCTCACTATACATTATTTCAGACACTTTATGTCATTTATGTAATTATGCAAGTGGTATAATTTGCACCAATTTATGTTACTTCAAATAATTACACTTTGATGTAAAACAAGCAAATTATGTGAATTGTCCTGGTTGCATAAGCATATAATTATTTAAATCATATTAATTTATGTGAATCATCCAGTTTACTTCTGTTACAATGCAATTTATTGTTTGAAATGATGTCTATATATAGTATGTCAGTAGCCAAAATTTGCTAAATCGGAGTCCACTAAATAAGCTTTATTATGCAGCTAGTCTTTGTTTAATAGCAATAATTGGGAGTGGAATGTTTGCCACTAAACAATGTCATAAAGTGCAACATCACATGATTATGTCATTTAACAATGGTAGTTTCGGCAGTCTCCAGTTACCATTGTTAAGCAAATCACTTGAGGTTGTTAAGTAAGGGCCCTACGTGACTGCAATTTCTGACTTCTTGCCAGCTTCCCCACTAACTGGGAAGCTGGAGGGAAAGTTGCAAATCATGATCACATGAGCACAGGATTCTGCAACAGCTGGAAATCGGGCCGACTGCTAAAGCACCAAGATTGTGAGTATGTAACCATGAGGATGCTGCAATAACACTTCAAGGACCAGTCATAAGTATCACTCATTCAGCATTGTTATGGGTTTGAATAGTGGTCCTTAAGTAAACACCACTTATGTTAGAAAGTACAAGCCTTAGTATATCTACTTTCAAATGACTGCTTTATGTAAGGACTGACTGCTTTCTTAAAATAATACAAGTAAAATTTAAAAAGTAGGGATGTTGGATTATTCCAAATTCGTGAATATTTTTGAGGTATCTCAATTGATTGAATTCTGAGCAAAAATCTACCTAACTGCACCTGAAAGTAGCCCTTCATCAGAGCATTCTGCTGTCTTCAACCACTTAATGGGGTCAGATGAATTTATAAAACTGGTAACAGAAGAGGCTATACTTTACAGTAACAATATTATTATATTGGTAACAAATGTGTGATTATTGTATCCATCAAAATATATGCTCTAGACATACAAGTTAGCTACTCATAGGAATCTGATGGTCATCCACCAGATTGATATGAGAAGTTGCAGACTGCTTGATGCATTACAGCTTTCAAAGGCAGCTCTACATACAGTAGTGGCCAAAATTGTGGAAACCTTTTGGGAAAAGTGTATTTTTGAGATTTGATGGCTAATAACACCACTTTTTTTGGAGTAGTACCATAAAATGGAAAGATAATTTAATTAATGGAAAGATAATTTAATCAAGAATGTAATGCAACAAAGTTCGTTCAATTATCTGTACTGTATTCTATGAAAAGTTATAGCCAAATAACCAGAAAAAGGAAGCACAACTTACTTAGGTTGATATCAGGTAGCTTTCCTTCATCTGATTGTAGCCAATGAGCATGAGTGTTTAGAGAGCCAATCAGGTGTCATCTTGTTTTGGCAATGAGCCAAATAGATCACAGTAAGATTCAGTTATTGATGTCATGTATTGAAGCTGAGAGGAGGACATTTGTCAGTTTGTTATGTGATTGCTATCAAGTTGGTTGGGTTTTTTTGTGTTCTTTCATTTAGTGAGGTTGTAAAACGTAATAAAATTAAAATAATGGTGCAAAGAGTTGACTGGTTGCCCAGAAAGTGATGTAAAATAGTATTATTAAGTGAACAAGGCTACAGTTATAAAGAAATTAGAAAAAATTTAGAAAATTAGAAAAATTGGTGGAAACTTAACCAAAGTTTCTATTGTACACTTTTCCCAAAAGGTTTCCACAATTTTGGCCACTACTGTAGTGTTTAAATGTGAATTGGTTGACTTCCAAAACACATCATGGAGCAACTCCAGGAAATGGCTCGACCCCTGGATTTAAATATAAAAAGTAACAAGACATACAAAATTTATATTTTCTTTTTGAAAGAGAGTTGCAAGTCACAAAAGTTATAAATTTAATTGGGCTCATTAAAATAATCTG
>NW_015387698.1:209586-254071 GCF_001527695.2 Protobothrops mucrosquamatus
TGTGGAAATGTATATGAAACACATAAGATAAGAATATTAATTTTTTTAGAGTTGAAGAAATACTTAAGATTTTCCATGTTTTCAGCATTGTTGTTGTTAATCAATTTCCAGAAATTTTCTCTGCTACTTCATCCCTCCTTGAACAATAAAATAACTAAAGCAATTTAATAGGAATATGAAAAATGCAAAAATAAAGACAGAGGGTCCAGATGGAGTGTTCTATTAGAACACTAGTAGGAAAATTGTGAATGATGAGACATCCTGGCAGTCAGTATTAATTCTAAATTGGACCAGATATATACAATTCCAGTAGCTTTTTTGTGGGTCTGACAGCAGATAAGCAAAGGCCTACCTGGGATTAGTCCCGTTTTGTATGTATCTTTACTACTTAGAAATGGATGATTGCCTTACAGCCCAAAATTGTTTCTACTTATCATCCAGTGAACAGGCTTTGATCAAAATACTGTATTAAAAGCTTGTAGAACTCTGTAAAAAAATCCTATTGGATTTGCTAAATTATAAATTACACAACTCTTAAAATCTAGATTGATTTAATCCCTAATAGTTTTAACAGAATTTTGCCTTGCTCCCAGTATTGCCACATAGTCAATATTTGCATCAGAATGTCAGATTCCTCAGGTTTTACTAAACATTTATATTATGCATATTGTACATTCACATAAAATATTAAAAATTGGAAAACAAAAGAGTGCATCAAAATGGAGTGCCATTTAATGTCAACTAATGCATCAGCAATAATAGGTTAATTACATGGAGAATATAAATAGGTTGCTGCTTGTAGGTTGTTTGATCTTTTTATTTGTAGTTTTGAAATATAGCAAGAAGAGGTGAAACTTTTCTATAATGCTCCTCTGAGCAAAATTCTGCCTTCCAGCATTTGTTACCATTATTAAAAATCTTTATGAATAAGCTACAGTTTAATAATAAGCTATACAGTTCCTTATGTCTTTGCTCCTTAGTCAAACCGCTCAAGTTCATATTAAGAATTTAAATTTCATATAACTGGGTAATAAAAAAGCCTTTATTTTTAATTCAAATCAAAGGAAACTATCTTTCATTTTGGTGGATTCAGAGGATTTGGACTTTTATCTATGCCTACAAATATGCCAAACTTCCAAGATCATATTTACTGTTTCTGTAGATTCTTTGGATTATATACTATGTAAATTTCTTTAAAATTAATTTCAGTATACACATTTCTATCAAAAATATTCTCACTGAATTAGAAGCAAATCATCAGAATGCCTAGAAAATGCCACTATTGAAAAGTTAATGGTGGGGTCATCCCACTGAAAAGTTGTATTTTAATTAGTTCTATAAGGCTATGCTCACTTTTATGATTTGTGATGCAGTAATGGCAATCCAGTACTTTAAATGCCACTATTGAGGTTAGATAACATGGGTTTCAATCTTTTTCACCTTTAATTTATATAGAGTGCCACAGAGCAGTCCAAAGGTTCAAGTCTCAGCAGACAAAAAGGAAGTTGATTCACTCACATCTAGATACCTTATGTTATGATTGTCAGTAATACATCAGAATTTTAAGCAAAAATTGCGACTCTGAACAACTGACCAGGAAGGAGGAAGGACAAAGAAAAGAGGTCTGATACAAGAGAAGAACTGTTCCTAAACCATTCATGGGTCTCTATGGTTTTGTGTAACAGTTAGGCCAGGCAGGTTTTTGACCTGTTCGTTACCAAAACTATTGCAAGTATATAGTACTGCTTTTCCTTTAAGATTTTTTAGATGTGTTTATTCAAAGATTGGACTCCAAGAAATCACATACATTACATTTGGAATTACTCAAGATTTAGCTTTTCTGAAAAAGGGGGATTCTTGGACGGAAAAAATTGAAAAATAAATCTGTGATAAAATTTCCAGTGATTCCCCAAAATTCTGTGGTGCAACTATACTGGAAAAAGTGTGCAATTCAAGTTAGTGCATTTCAGAAAAGATACTTTAGAAAAAAAATACATTGAAGATGGTAATTGAAATGATTGAGAAATTGAAAACAACTCATGTGAGGAAAGTTTGCAGTGTTTGAAGGGCTAATAAAAGAGATTACATTTTATTCACATTTTATGTTTGTGTCTGACATGAAGACACTAGATAGATATTTTCTCTCTAAAATACTAAAGCCAGGTCATCTGATTGTTCTGAATTGGGGGGGGGGACTCAGAATGTTGAAAATGAAGTATTTTTTCAAGTAATGAATTGCTAAACTTTGGCATTGCCTACTGGAAAACATAAAGATTGGCATCAGTTTGAATAATTTTAAAAGGAAGGGTGGTAAATAAATCTTTAGCGTATGCAATTATCAATGACTGTAAGATAAATTAACTGGAAGTTTCTTTCATTATATTTTTCTAACCTTTTACTACCAGTTGCTGGAAAACAGGAACTGACATCCAGCAACTTTCCACAGGTATTGTCTTATCTATTGCAAAAACAAAACGGCAGGTCTAAGATCTCATCCAACAGAGTTCTTTTTATGTAATTAAATTTTCCTAATTTTGCATAGTTTAATATCATATGAAATGATTGTGTAGAGTATTGTGGGCAACACAGGGGAAAAATGGAACTAAAGATATTGCATTTTTGTGACCAGGGAAAATGTATTGTTTAAGATACATAAATCAATTTGGTGTCCACTCTTAGTGGACACATGGAGTAAATAAATTTTCTTCAAGTTTTTAGCAACACAAAATATTTTGTGCTTCCTTATCCATAAGTTAGATATTTTGTTTTAAACCTATTTATTTATATAGTTTTATGGAATAGTCATACCACAATGTTTCTTTACAATAGACTCCATTAAGGAGATTAAACAGAAACTTTAAGAACATTCCTGGGATAAATAATCCCACCCAAGGTCTCTGGGTCTCTTGTACTATGACCGTTAAACCTTAAGGTAATTAAAGGGCTTTTCCCCTATATTGCTTTGATAAGCTGAAATCTTCACTTTAGCTAATCAGCAACTGAGAACAATATATTATTAAGTCTGTAGTTGCCTATCTGTAAGAATTTCATAATATAGCAATAAACATCTCTGGAGAATTAAGTTGCATAGAAGCATCACAAACCTTAAGTCTACAAATGCATTATTTGTTTCCAAGAAGAACACTATTATGGGTTTCTGTAATAAAAATAATAGCCAGAATGTCCTTCCCTTGCATTTACAATGCTTACCAAGGGTGATATATTATTTTCCCATATTTGCTTCTTATATGGTTACATATTTGACTTATTAAATAGGCCCCATAAATAAGCAAGACAAATCAATATTGAATATTGATTTATGTTTTAGCATATACATAGTATATGCCCACTGTGCATTTTCAGAAGACAGTGTGTTACCATGACCCTTCTGATGGTCCTCCAACTCCATTGTCTACCTTGCTAAACAACTCTTATCACTTCTCCCAAACTGCATGTGATCTGAGAAAGCTCATCTAAAACATGTTCAGCCATGAAATACTTACAGAAAAGATAAAAGTTCTTAACTGGGGACAGAAAATGTTTGGAAGTTGCTATTTTTTTATTTTTATTTTTTGCCAAAGGAGATGTTACAGTGTATTGACTGTAGACTATTTGACTTCAAATTTCTATATCTGCTATATTTACAGTTTTCTCATTTTGAATCTAAACAAATCCCCATAAAAAATATATGCATTCAAAATGCCCTGCTTAGCTTTGTATAGTGGGCTTGAGCCATATTGATGTGTAATTTGTCCAGGGATATTTCAATGTTTGTATGAGATTGTGTATGAACAGTGGGATTAAGTGCTGCCTCTGACGGTAATCTTTTCCTTCTCTAGTTCTCACCCCACCTTCCCGGGCAGTTTTTTCCCAGCCTGATTTCAGGAGAGAAATTGTAGTAAAGCTACAAGACTAAAAGGTTGTAACATCCAACAACTCTGCATCTTTTCTGTGAAATCGAACCCATTGTCACAATACAGCTTCACTTTAGATAGCTCTAAGGTAGACCTACAATTAAAAATTAGCCTACACTTTATATGTTTTTGAGCTAGGAATTGTCTTTCTGATCCGTTGTCTGAATGTTTTAATATCAGAAGCTACAGTCTCCTCTCTTTCTGTTATCTAATTACATTGACATGGGTTGGTATAAATAGATATTTACCTGTCTTATCATCTCTCCTATAGCCTGTTCATAACTATTTACATTGTTTTCAAGTGGAGAATTGTGCAATGTGCAGGGATAAAGTCTCTTCTATGGTTTCCTCTACCTCTCATTAGAAATAACATTCTCTTCCTGTATCTAAACCTATCAAAATCCTGTTGAGGTGCTTCCTTTTTTTTTTTTTTGGCGTCTCCGACTAAATGATAATTTACATTCTGTTTTTATTGTTTTTTGTTTCTCAAAATTCCCTCCCTTCCAAAGTAGCTTTCCTTTCATTATCAAAAGCAACCTTTATGTTTCTACACAATTTTGTCATTCATTCCAGCAAAGGAGATATATTTAAGATTACTTCTAGACTTCAATCTTAATTATTGCCTGATCAGTATTTCAATCTGATCATTATTCTTTCCTGTGAACTCTGATTTTAGGTAAACGGTGTCTGTAGAGTTTAATATTTCAAGGTTTCTTAGAAAGTTATACAACATAGGCTGATCAAACAGCAATCCATCAATACGTACCACTATATACTTTGTCTGAAAAAGCAACTATAACTGTATTGGTCTTAGGAAAAGGTCAGGGAATTCCAACAATTTGTAGCTAGGTAATACCTTTATAAAAACCAACTACACTAATACAACAATATGCATATTTTCCAGAATTCTTGCACCTATTAGTTTTATAGGCCATTCAACTCTGTTATGATTCCTGCAAATAAATGAATGAATCATACAATTTATTTTCTCTAAGAACAACACATATACTTTATAAACATTCTGCTATTCTTAATCATTTATGATAATTTTGAAAGAATTAAGTTTCAGTAAGAAATCTCATGTCCTACCTAGATTATTGTTTGAAAAACAGTGATTAAAACTATAAACCACAAGAACATTTTCCCCAAGGGAAAAATATTTTCAACACCTTTCTCTGACATTGATTATATACTATATACTGTAAAAAAAGCACCATCTAGTGGCTAGAAGAATACCAGATTTCTATTACAGCATGTATTTCATGCATTTTACCTGTCAAGGCTTACCAGATATAATAACTTCATAATTTTGTGGCACCCTAAAGATGTAATAAATTGTTATGGCACAAACATTGTCAGGATCCAGTTCCAGCTCCTGTTTCAGGAAAGAGGAGATTTCTACTAACAAATCCATTCTCTCAAAGGCCTGCAAGAAGCCCATACCTGTCACAGAATTTTCTTTTTTTTTTAATAGTATTTTATTAATTTTCTATTATTACAATTCATTAGTGCTTAATGAACAACGTGTTTGTCTGGGCTGATCTGTTTTGCTTGGTAATAAAGTTAAGTTCTTACTCTCTATCCCGAACATTTATATTTAACATTACATGTATTAACAGCAGCGAGGATTGTATTTGCTCAGCACTGGAAAAATGAAAAAACACCAGTGGATGAAGAGATAATCAAGAAAACACTGGACTGTGCTGAAATGGATAGACTTACATTGAGAATCAAGGAAAAACAAGATACAGAATATTTTCAAACATGGAACTTATTTTATCAATGGCTGGAAAATTCTTTCTAAGGAGACTCACTTCATCCCCCAACGCATTGTATATTTTTGGTCTTTATAATATATTATGACATCCAACATCTTCATTTCACAGCTCCCAGAAGCCAGAAAGCTAGTTGCCAGGAATGATATCAAGAGATGCGTAATAAATTTATTTTAAAAAAAGTAAAGGAGAACTAGGCATTTTGAAGGGAGAACGCAATTTTTAAAATATAGAGTATAAAGACCTGGCCCTTGAATAATGCCATGCATTTCACAAATAGAATCCACAAGAGCAATTTTAAATGTTTCAAGAACGCACAATAATGCTATGTCTATTATAATTGCTACATTAATGTAGACGAGTAGTAAGAGTGTTCATTTGTAATACAGAACTGTCTTCTCTCTAAAAGCTTCATGATTGTTTCTCTATTCTACTTCTATTCAAGAGGTCTTACATCTGTTTCCAAGAAGAAAATAATAGCAAGCTATGTCTTATGTTCTTGCTTTCCAAGAAAACAACATAAACTTGTCACCGTTGAATTTGCCCTTACAGAGATTTTAGTTAGGAGCTCTGGTGGCGCATTGGTTAGAATGCAGTATTGCAGGCTAATACTGCTCACAGTCGGGAGTTCCTGACGGATTCAAGTTTGATTCAGCCTTCCATCCTTCCAAGGTTGATAAAATGAGGACTCAAATTCTTGGAGGCAATATGCTGACATTGTAAACCATTCAGAGAGTGTTGTACAATGCTATGGAGTGATATATAAGACTAAGAGCTATTGCTATTGCTGTATTTATTCAGGAATAAGTAACAACAGAACTCAATCAAATTTACTTATAAAAAGTAACGTTTGTATCTTGTAGGAAAGAAACCTAATATAGTTTATGTATAATCGAGGCAGAAGGTGGGAAAATGCTCTTTATTTCCTTTCTGTTTGGTCTCAGAATTCTCCAACAATAGGATTTGTTTTTAAACATGCTACATATTTGAATTTGTTTTTAAATGTTAAGAATATATGTGTTATATCCAGCATTTCTTTTGTAAACTGTAATTATAATGATTTACAAGAATGTATAGTAGCTCCTGGAAAGTATATGGATACATTTCTGGATATTAATTAATTAAATATATATCACACCTTTATTTTTACAACTCTTTTAGGATTTTTTTTTCAGCTTTTCAGACTAGCCTACAGGTCTGCGATATCCTGATGGTGTCTCTTCTAAATACTATTTAGATCTGACTCAGTTGGGGGAGATCAACTGAGGTAATGTAATTATCATCCTCTGTATTTTATTTTATTTCCCATTATCATTACTGTTTATATCATTCCACAAATTATCTGTCTGCCCATGTACTGTATGCATCCATCTAGTTTAATATTTTATGTTGTGATGAACTGAAGCCTATGCCATAATAAATATATTGCTCTTCACGAGCATACAGTTTGGTTTTGTTACAACACATTAATATAACTTTCTCTGGGCTATTACCTGGCTAATTCTATATGTTTTATGAAAACATCATATTTGAAGGCAAATACACATAAATGTAAAAGTACAAATATTATTTGTAGTGAATCTTGAGAAGTTCCAAACAATATTTTGACTATTACCATCCTCTCTTCCCCACTCCACAGGAACATGCATAAGAATACATTGAAGTTAGGTGGCCAATACCGTAAATTAAGTAAATAATTAATAACCATCCGTTCCTAAAGAGATTGAATGCTATTTCCAAACATCACTCAAGGAAAAAGAAACATCTACAAAACAAATACTAATATAAATTTATGGAAAACTCACCATTATACAGGTTCCCGATTTTTATGCAGTTAAATCTAACAAGAAAAGCAAAGAATATCACTGGGGAAAAATACCTTCAAAACAATGAACAAAATCTTTAAAACAATAAAAGATATAGTAGCAAAATGAACTATTTTATCACAAGAACACATCAGAAATAAACTAGAAAATTGCTCTTCATTAAGAACAATTTAAATAGTAATTATTGACAGTTTTGAAGAAATTAACACTCTTTCATTCCCTTCAATTCATTATATAAAAGTGGCAAAAGTTTCTCCCAACCAATGTGAATCTTGAAAATTTGAGGGGTTTTTCTATCCTGAGCAACAAATATTCTCCTTCATTGGTTTGGAAATTTACTTGCTTTTTGATTTACCATTGTCTTTCAAGGAATCTGTTTTAGTAGAGTTGGATTGTGAAAGTCAGATCTTTAACTCTTTAGTTTAAATCTTTAGTTTAGTACTTCACTTCAGGGTTGCAAGATGGATGGACTGTTCTTACAGCTATATTAGAACTGCCACCATTATATCACTATAGATGTACTATTTTAAGGATGTGATCCAGAATATTTTTTAAATTTCAGGGAAGATTATGTAGTTTATTCAGATGTATTTGTAACATCACTTGTGGGTATGTTTTGCTGTAATGGGAGGGAGGGAGGAAAAGGAAGGAAGGAAATCCCAGCCATACTTTTAACAGAAGGATTAATTATGGGAAGTTATTTTGATCTGCTAAGAAATAAAAAAGTAGCTTAGGAGTAACTGAAACTCACAAAACGATGAGCTAGTTTTTTAACTTTTCAGTCTTTTTCCCCAGGTTTAAGATATGTTAAATGAAGCAAGCACCAGCAAATGCTTTTTTCCCCCTTGGTGCAAATGAGTTCTTATGCATTTGGCATAAACTATGTATTTAGTTTGCCAAAACCTCTTGAATTTTAATATCGCACTTGCTCACCGGAGATGGGGCATATGCCAGAAACATTTTTCTCCTTTCTCCTTCCCTGATTTTTTGTTTCCTTTTGGTTAAAAAAACCCCCGAACACACAAAATATGATTCGCTATATGTCTCTGCTTTTGATTCAGTAAACACAAAGTTGCTTTCAGTGAGAAATGACTGAAGCCAATGCCATTTTTCTCATGAACACAGACTCCCCTCATCTGATATTTTCTAGAGATATTGGAAAATGACTCATATCATTTCTCACAATTATGGTTATAAGTGATTACTTAATGAATATGCCACAAACAAACCAGGGGAGCTGGGTAAAGAACTTTCTGAAAATTAAGACAGACATTCTCTCTTTATCTCAGCCTCTACATAACTCAATAGTAAATGGGTGTTAGACAAAAACTGAGCCCTCTCCTCCAAATCAGGAGACTCAAAATTCTGCTGTGTAGTCAGCTTAATGTCCGGAAAATATCCAAGTAATAGAATGTGATGGAACGAAGAGAGAGAACAGACAAACAGACCAATAACAAAAATCTATACTAAATGTTCTTTTCACTGATGCCAACAAGTAGTGAGAAAATCTCAGAGGAACCTTTATACAAGGGAAATTTTCACACGCTGCCAAGGCAGTACCACTTACATACTTCCTTTAAATGAGTCAGATGTAAACATTTATAAAGCCTTATCTTTTTTGAAGACTGGCCCTTCCACAGTGTTTGAAGTATTTGTTGTATTCCTATATAGTTTCTTCCTCCCCTTTATCCTCAGATTGTGGTGGAAAAAAAGAATCCCAAATCCATAAATTATTTTTCCCATACACAAAAATTAAACTGCAAGGCCCCAACAGAAAGCTTCAGGAATGTTTTTATAGTCCATTGATCTTGATAACTTCTTTTTAATTTAATTTTTTTCCCTTAGTACCCAAATTGATTATTTAATTCCCCCCCCCCCGCAATATATCACAGAATTGGCTTTCCTTTAACATGCTTATGTATCTACAAACTTTCTGATGCAATGTAAAGTGACAGCATAAATGATATAAATTTAAAAATAGAAAGAGAATATATAAATAAAATAAGATGAGATGAAATTATGAAGTTAGACATAGCGCTCGCTCTCTCTCTCTCTCTCTCTCTCTCTCTCTCTCTCTCTCTCTCTCTCTCTCTGTGTGTGTGTGTGTGTGTGTGTGTGTGTGTGTAAATTATAACCAGGTGTGGCTGTTAGGGCTACAAAAAACCAGTTGAACACTAGATGGCAACAAGGAGGCACAAAAACATGTAGTGAGTGCTACTCAATGATTGACCAACTTTTTTCAATTCAGGTCTAATCATTCTAGCTTTACCAAGTATGAGATATCAACAGTTTTACAGTCATTTATTTGGAATGCTGTACAAACCAGATCTAGCAAGGCTCTCAAGTTTTTATCTGCATGTACATTTAAGAATTGCATCAAACTCCCATTTTCACACTAAGAAAATTCTCAGTTCTTTTACTTAAGGATTCTTTTAACTACCCTTTCTATAGATGAGACTCTGTGCTTGTTTTGAAATACTATTTCCCAGAATTCCTATTTATGCAGTCCTAATACATCTGGAGAATGACAAATTGGGTAAGGCTGATGAAAACATTGCCTAGATATTTATTGAATGCACATTTAAATTCTTTTTCAGGCCAACAAACAGAACTTACCCTCAGTGACAAAATAATATTAAATAGAACACTGTAGAGAGAAAGTTTACAGGAGAGCTAATTATTATTTATTTATCACATTTTTAAACCACCCCTCTCCCTCATAGATGAAACCACAGTGGAGAGGAGACTGAAGATATAATGGAGGAAACAGGTCTTAACATTTTGTTATTAATATGGAACCAACTGGGCTGCCTCCTGATACCATTACAGTAAAAGCTCTGATCTATATTCCAAACAATGAAACCTTCGACTGCAATGGACCATGGAGTCTAAAGATGACACAGAAATCTAAGATTACCTCCATACGCCAGAAAAAAAATCATTAGTAATGATGTGTCACAGATTACTGTTCAAACTGGGGATGAATGGAGGTAGAGGTCTCAGGTAATTTTCATCTGTTATCTTGTAGGACAACAGCATGGTAAAGATGAATACTTGTCAGTCATTAATTTTCACAGGAAGTACAATGCAGATGTCATGGTTCCAACAGACAGAGACGAATAAAACAGAACTCTGAGGCTTGCAAATTCCTCAAAGAACATGTTTATTAATTACAAAGTATCGGCAAGTCAAAAGTGAAACCAAGTCTGGAGACACATGTAAACAATTCCTTAATTGTTGTTGTTGTTAATTGCGAAGTCGTGTCCGACCCATCGCGACCCCATGGACAACGTTCCTCCAGGTCTTCCTGTCCTCTACCATCTTCTGGAGTCCATTTAAGTTCATGCCTACTGCTTCAGTGACTCCATCCAGCCACCTCATTCTCTGTCGTCCCCTTCTTAAATCCCAGCCCTAAAACCACTGGTGAGATTCAGCCAGTTCACACCACTTCGGCAGAACTGGTAGCTAATTTTTTGTTGCCCAGGCCCAGAATGGAAGCGGTATCCACACAGAGAACCGGTTGTTCACATATTTGAATCCCACCACTGCCTAAAACTATGCAAGCAACTACGTTCTCCAATACATCGTGTTGATGGGCTTTTTTCACAACGCCCAGCCTGCAGTCTTGGGAGCAGCCAATGACCTTGGTTCCTATGGGACAAAAGATTATTTTTACTAGCGAAGCACCTGGCAACCCCCCTCCCTCCATTCTATGTGGCAACTGAAAATGAAGAGGAAAAATGGCTGCAGCCATGCTTACTTGTAGAGTTGACAGCAGACATACACACACATATATAGATGTAGTTATAGATATATAGATATATACATATACTTCCATACTATAATATGAAGATTAATCCTGTAATTTTTCATAAAGGAATACATTTGGTTTTTCTTTATCAATCTAAATAAATAAATAAATCACTTCTGACTGCTATGGGTGATATGTGTCTTCCTCAATCTTCAGTCCTCCATCAAAGGCTGGGATCTGGAGGGTTCTGTGCAATGTCTTAGTTATTCCTAGCACTGTACTTCTCTGGATGGAGAGCTCTGATGTTCCTGGGATTTGTTGGAGCCATTCTCGCAGCTTAGGAGACACAGTCCCGAGTGCTCCTACCACCATTGGGACCACTTTGGCATTTACTTTCCACATCCTCTCTAGTTCCTCCTTCCTGATGTTGTCATTTGGTACCATTATATCTATCAACACTGCTTTCTTCTGGTCCTTATCTACTATCGTGATGTCTGGTTCACTGGCCAGTACCTGCCTGTCTGTCTGGATCTGGAAGTCCGACAAGATCTTAGGAAGAAAGTTATTCTCTACAACTTTCTGTGGAATCTCCCATATGGACTTAGCAGGGTCTAGCTAAGCTGTCTTTCGATAGTCATCTAATCCATGGCCTTGTCTTCCCATGGCACTTCCTTTGCCTGACTTTCCTCCCATGTCTGCTGCTGTCCCAGGCTTTCTCTCAACACCTCATCTTTGGGTGCCATCTTACTGAGGTACTCCTGGATTCCAGATGGCGAATTCAGGAAGTTGGAAGTCCACACATTTTAAACTTTCCAGGGTTGAAAAAGGTCATCCTTGGGGCTCTTGCTGGTGTATCTCCTTGTCAAGGAAGGGCTATTCACTCTCTCACATACAGATCTTGGTATGTCAATCCTCTCCCTCCCACCCCCACCCCCATTCCACCCCCGTTAAGCATGTTTTTCTACCATCAAGCCACTAATATTATATGGTGATTTTTTACTAAATTTGCTAGATGACTCATTTTACTGTTTGTATGCTGCGTTTTTAACTATAGCTTTGATATAAATAGTATTTATATTATGATTTTAACTCACCATTCAAGTTTACCTGGGTATACCTGATGTGGAAGGATACAAAATAATCAAGTATGGGTTTTTTTAATGAAAACATTTTGCTTTCAGGTGCACCTTTTTCTCATTTGGACTTAACATCATCACTGCCTATTATGTGTGATTTCTTCTTCTCCTACTTTCAAAAGGACTATTAAAGTGAAAATAACCCCCTTTTTTAAATGTAGATTTTTACACTACAGAATATAGCCTTTTATATTTCTTTTTTGCTTACTCTGACACCTGGGGCACATGGAGCAAGACGGAGAAAAAAGGGAAGTTGGACCCCAAGCAACATATTTAGAGCAGTTTGGGCTCCAAAGTACAATAGCATTTCCTTTTTCACACAATGTTCATCATGTTACGTGCATCAGGTGTACAGTAAGAATGATATGTAGATTTAATGTGCTGTGTTTTTCTTACTGAATACCCTTTCTAAACTACATGTTAGTAATAATGCATTATTTAAATCTATGTTTCCAAATAACCAAAAGTATTTTAGTGCAGTTACATGTGAAGTTACAGTGGCAGAATAATTTCTGCTCTGTAAAATTGGTAACAGACATTTCTACATCCAAGTTTGTTCAGAAGTAGATGTCGTAGGTCAAGAGGGGCTACTGAGAGGTAGGTCAGCAAACAAGCCACAGGACAGGTAAATTCCAGTCCTGTATTACACATTTAAGGGATCAAATAGTGCTTGAAATATGAAGAATTCTGTATTAGTATGAATAATAATACTGTGACTCAGAAATTACATGTTGGAAATCAAGCAAAAATAACCTTCATGGCATAAGTTAGCAAAAAAAAATTGACAAGATTAAAAATCCCTAGTATATATGTATATATATGATTGACATATAAAATCTCTATGGACTTGTTTTAAATATCACACCTGGTACCTTATGGGTGACTAGGAACTGCATTCCACTATATGAACTGTTCCAAGTGTTCTCCATTGCTAGCAGGAAAACCAAGCTAACTGGTGTGAGAGAAATCAATGGAGCCATGCAGAAAGCCATTTTTCCCCCAAGTAGACTGCTAAGAGGTGCTAGCCTGCTTTTTCCAGCTTGACATCAGAAAATGGATTCCTTTTCTCCATGGCAAGCACAATAATACTGATAGCCCCTTGGCAGGCTAGTTTACAGAAGTATTTCAGTGATTTATTTAGAGCACTTTGGCACGCATGTCACTGGCATACTATGAACAAACACTAATACTTTCAACAAATGTTCTTGATATAATAATGTTATCTTCCAAACATCTTTGTGAATAGTTTAAACGATTTTAGTAGCTAATACTGTACATGTTCTGTAAAGTTCCAGTTTTGGAACAATATACAATAATTGCAGGGTGGGGGGAAAGGAAGGAAGAGGAAAGAAAAAAAGCAGTATTCTTCTAAGCACAAATATATAATGCTGACAATTTAGATTCATCTCCACCCACCTGGTTTACATTACAGAAAAGATTTCCTTTTTATATATAATCTTTTTTATGGAGTTTTAATTCTGGGGTTTTATGTTGTTCTGGGGTCCTACCAGAGAATTTGAGAAAATATATTTTCATTTATGAAGATATGATTTATGCTTATCTATATGTATAAGGTAGGTTGATAGATTCAACTATAGCAATCTTGGTTATCCAATTGGAGGGCATGAAGAGTGAAATGATCCTAGAGAGGGTCTCCCTGATTCAGTGGCATTCAAAAACTTAACTTTATGTTTTATGAACTTAACCAGGATTTGGAATACAAAATACTATTGACTTGCACTGGCCAGAAAAAAAAAGAAACAAGCTCATTCCTTGTAAATTAAATAGCTGCTTTCAAAGGCAGACTATAAGCTCAGTGAGAATCACTTTGGTGTGGTGGTTAAAATAATTGGCTACAAAGAAAGGTGCATGAACCAAGGTGACCTTGGGTTCACTTTCTCTCAGCCCTAGGAAGGAGAGTATGGCAAACCACTTCTGAAAACAACTCACCAAGCGAACTGCACAGACTTGTCCAGGCAGTCTCTAAGAACTAGACACAATTAAGGGGGGGGGGAATCTCAATATATCTTGAAGTTAAAATAATTTTAATATATTTCATGATATGTTTTAAAATGTTATGCAGTTTATTGAACTATTTTATTAGAAATCTCCATTTTAAACAGAATTTGTATTTATTGAATTATAAAACAATTGAGATTCCACTCTTTCAATTCGTTCTACGTGTCACTTTGGATCTGTCCAGACTTGTTCCTTAACTGCACCTTTTGCCTTAGTAATGTGATATATTAAGATAGGTTAGAGAGTTTAACAACCTACAATGCTCTTATTCATTACATACAAAACCAAACTCTACTTGGTATGACCAAAGGCCTTAGGAGAAGTTTTTTTAAATAGCTTTTAGGATTCTAAAACAGTGAATGTGAGATTCTTTTTAAATTTGAGTAGAACAATAGCATAGATTTTTAAATATCAGAGCAGAGTAGATAAATAGATTTAAACACTGGATTCAAATGTGCTATGAAATTGACCTATATGTTTTATTTGAGAATACTTTTAATAATTCCATTCATGTAAGCTGCTGAGTTGCATTAGGTTTGGGAAGGATATTGTTATTTCATAAATAATTCCAAATTAGACTTGTGGATCAAAACAGACAATTTAATCCCAAGAAAGCATTCACAATTATATTTTGAAGGCTTGAATAATTGTTAAATTTAATATATATTGGATATATTAAAACATTAAAATGTTTAATAGATATTTGACCAAAGTGACAGGAACAAACCATTCAGCAAATTTCTATAATACTCAGATTTCATGGTTGACAACTTTGGGGGAAAAATATTCTGGATATTTAGTCATAGCATACTTGTATTCCACAGCAGTGTTTACATCCCCAAATACAAAAGTTTGTGCAGCCAAATTACTGGTTAAGTTCTAAAAATCCCTTTTATTAAAGTGTATAATGCCCAACCACATCCCCATCTCTCTTTTCTTATGTCCACCCCTATGTTATTGCTCAAGAAGTGCAATGATGATGTAGGAACGCTATTCTAAAGTAAAAGCCATTATAAAAATAAAAAATAAATGAAATTAATTTCATTTTTATTACAAATAGCCAAGGATATTTTTTTTTCCAAAATATAAATCTGTAAAACAATTGCAGTGACTGTACAGTTTCATTTACAGTATACAATCCAGAAAACATGTAAAAGAACTGTTTTTATACATTAGCCCTTGGCCACAAAACAAAGAGTTTGGCAGTAGTACTACAACTTTAATGACTATGGGGTGAAAATCAACATATCAATTACATCATCTAACATCATTATCAAAGTGGGATACATACATACATCATTGTACAGGGAATGTTTTTTTGTTTTTTTTTTTTAACTGGAAACTGTCATCATGTTGTAGTTCTTGGAAGGGCTGGCTCTGCCAATTCTCCATTCCTCTTTACAGCTGCTTCTGCTCTCCAGAGCTTTGGCATTCTTTATGGCTGGTTTAGGGCCTTCGTAGAGGACGCAGATAGATCCATCTTCTCCTATACGATAGGACACTTCAAACGGGTCTACCCAGAGAGTTAGTTCGCTGGGCAGGAGCTGGAAGAGTCTCTCGTGGCTTAGTCCAATCATGCCTGCTGCCTTGCCTATCAAGGGGTCCATCTTGTGATTGATCCTAATGCAGCGGTACCCAGAGCCTTTGGAGGGCATCAAGGGGAACCAGTGGTGCTTATAATGATCTGCAAACAGGGAACAAAGGAAAAGAAAACGGGAGAAGGGTTAGAGCCTGCACAGCCGGTCACGGGAAGCGGGGGGGGGGGGGAGACGCTCCAGAATCAGCCGAAAACAGACCGCCACCAGCCCGGCAGGGGGCCGCAAGCTGGGACGGGACGGAAGGCTGCCAGAACCGCTCCCGTCGGTCAGGAGAAACCGTTCGGCTACGTCCGAGGCCGAGTAGGGTCCCGCCAACGGTAGGAGGGATGGGGTGGTCGAGCGCGGAGGGGGCCCGAAGCTGCTCCAGGGCTCCAGAGACGCCGACCGCGAAAGGACGAGAGAGCTGCCCGGGGGCGGGGGGGGGGGGAAGGCAGGATTTGGGGAACTTGGGTCTCCGGTAGAGGCGCCTCAGGAGGTTGCTGTCGCGCCGCGGGCGTGGACGGACGGACGGACGGACGGACGTCCTTTTTGGGCTCAGCCCAGCGGTACCGGCGGCTGAGGGGCTCCGGGCTCCGTGTTGCTCGTCCCGGCGGCGGCGCTGCTGAGGCAGAGACGGAAAGGGGGACGCCGCTGCCTCACCTCGGAGTGCCTCCTGGAGAGACTCGCTGAAGCAACGCAGCTCCTCGTCGCCGATGCCGCCGGGGGTCCTGACGAGGCGGGTGATGAAGCCCGCGGCCGTGGAAATCTCCGTCTTCATGGCTCTGCCCGGGCAACTCTCTCGCTCTCTCTGCGGGCTGCGCGGCTGCGTCGGAAGGGCGAAGGCGGCAGATGTTGCGGGGAAGGGAGGGGTGACCCAGCTGCCGATCGGCGCCGCCGGTTCAGCTGCTGCAGCCGCCGCAGCCGCCACCCACTCAGCCGCCGCTGGGGAGCCGAGCGCGAGGAGTAAACAGATCCGGAGACACAGACGATGAGCGGCCGTCCCCTCCGCCTCCACACACGGGGGGGCGTGACCAGCACCAACCAATGAAGGTGAAGGCGAGCGGCTACATCACAGAAACTGGGGTTCCGTCTGGCGGACGCCAAACCGCCTCTCCCGATTGGGTGAGAAATGACACGCCGTCTCTTGATTGGCCGGGCCGTGCAAAAGGAAGCCTCTATCTCCAATTCTCTCCGCGCAGAAAGTTAGAGAGGGGCGGGGCTCAAGGCCCCGCTGATTGTTTGTTCTCTGCGTCAGCGCGGGAGGAGGTGTTGGAACAGCCGACGGGCTCTTCCTTCCGCGCGGAAAGTGGGAGAGTTCGGAGGCGGAGATGTTTACAGTCTGCTGAGCGGAGGGGGGGGGGAGGTGTTTTCTCGCCGGCCAAGCAGCCGGGAGTTGATTGTAAATGCGCGGGATCTGTTTTCGCAAAAGCACTAAGAAGGTGGAGTAGGAATTTGCTTACCTAAGAAACTGTGAACCTGGTGGTGCAATCGGGTGGTGCAAATGTCGTAGGACCACTACGCCAAATAAAACACCTAGATTAGAACATTCTAGGAAAAGGCGGAGTAAAAATCTAATTAGAGTGCGGTATAGGGGTTAAGTTATTGGTAGATGAAATAAGGAGACGTAGGTTTTACTTCACCTTCAACTATGGAAGCTACCTGGGTGACTTTGGGGCAGTGTTTCTCAACCTTGACAATTTTAAGGCATGTGGACTTCAACTCCCAGAATTCCACAGCCAGCATTGCTGGCTGTGGAATTCTGGGAGTTGAAGTCCACATGCCTTAAAATTGTCAAGGTTGAGAAACACTGGTAGGGTTAGGCATTCTGAACTCATACTTCACGGGGTTGTGGTCTTGGGGGGGAAAAATATGAGAAGCACTATTTACGTTCCCTGGAGCTTCTGTACAAAAGGCAGGATATAAGTCTAAAGTAGAATAGAATAGAATCCAAGGAAGCCGTAACAAAAGAGTATTGCTCATATAAACTTTTGAATTGAAAATTCAGAGGTGTTCAGCAAGGTAATCCTATCCTCAGTATCTTGGCATAAAAATAAAAGATCCATAATTTTCCACATTGACCACTCAGGAAATATACTGAGCATTTTTGGAGTAATGTTATTTTGCAGTCCTTTGGTTTCTACTATCAAATGGTATAAGAAAGCTAGATGTACACATTATTTTATCAGGAAAGCAACTTTATTTGGACTGTTTAACACCTTCCAAGGGGGATCAAAGGAGCTGTAATTCAAAAATATGCCTTGCATTAGTTATCGGTAGTCTAGCACTTCTTTGAGGTGCTAATTCTGATGATGCATGAGACGTTTGCACAATTTTATGCAAGTCTGTGACATTTCAAAGAACAAAGCTTTTAACACATGTAAATTAATGATACAATATTAAGGGACTGAGAAAAAGAAATATTATCAAGGCAACTTCACTTCTGTATGGTCCTATATATGTTATGCAGAGATGAGACTGGAATGAAATAAGAGATGGCAGGTTTTAGTAAAGTCTCAAAAAGCTTTTAGCAAACGATCATTGTTTCATATTTTTAATCAAATCCTTTTCTGATATCTGAGAATGTAAGAAGTGCCTTGATGCTTAAAATGAAAACTACTTCATTCAGAAAGATGTAATATTGGGAAAGATCAGAAGTTGTCCAGGAGCTTTAAGCATCCTTCCTCTAAAAATCAAAGCATCTCATCTTTTCAAGAGCGGCAAATATGTGGCAATCCTGATACTGTATTACTGAGTTATAGCTCTCCTCATCCCTCACTTCTGGCCATGCCAGTTTTGATCTGATTTGTAATTCAGCAGTGTCTAGAAGGTCATGGACTCCTTACTTTTGTGGTATTTGATTTATTGTCTGGTTGAGCACAAGCTTTTCCACATTTTGTTTAGATGTTTGAACAGCAGCATAGCAGCACATTCATGGCCTGAGAAGTATGAGCATTTTCTATCCTTGTTAGAGAACTAATCATTTGTTATCTTCGTTTCTTACTGCACACAGGCACCAGATCTAGAGAGTTATCTGTTGTCCTTGATTAAGATACAGGGCTACAGAGAGACTTTAGTAATTCTTTTTTAGGCACAACTACAAGGAATTAAGTGGGTTTTTGTTAATGCATGTAAGGAATATATTTCAAAGACTATAGTTTGTCGATATTAGGCAAGTTTTCAAAATAAATGTTTTTGGTTATGTCTGGGAAAGCCATCTTTTTAGAACAGTGGCTACATTTGGAAAACTTAAAATACGAACCCTCTCCCAAAATGATTGCCTTAGAGAGCTGCATTTTTTACAGAATAACTGCCATAGTGGTGGTGGTTAATTATAAAACATCAGTTCACCAGAAGACAAAGTGATGACGATGCTCACCACATCCACCACCCCTCATTTCCCATTTGTTCTTTTTGAGAATTTTTTTGAGATCTGTGTGGTGGCTTAGATGTGTTCTTGAAAATAAAGAGGATGTTTGAGACTGATAGCCAGGTAGGTGGCACCATCTAGACAACTTCACTTGATCTCAAAAAATTAAGTAGATTTTTAGCTGTGGTGCTTAATGTTTAAATAGGAGACTGGACATGCAGGTATATATGTGAGGAAATTTTAAAAAATGGAAAAAGGCCAAACATCCTGTACTGTTGCCAAGAAAATTATAAGAATGTGTCCATGAAGTCACAGCAGAGATCAACAAGAAAGATTTTAAGTACTTAGAGATTAATTATTTGTATATAGTATGCTATTTCTCCATATCTTTTCTAATATTTTTAAAAGCATATTTTTTAATATTTTCTAATATCTTTTCTAATATTTTTTTAAAAGCAGATGAGGTGTACCAAGCTTAGTGAGCGATATGGGCTCATTAGTATCAGAGATATAATGTCACTTATCCTGCATAGGCCAAATATATTACGAAAGACTGCCATTTAGAGTAGCAAGAGAATAGAAAAAAAAGCTATTCTTAAATAACTTTCTCCTCTAATTTCAGGTAATCTGAAAGTGACATAATCCATAGTTATGCTGGCTGTCCAGTAATAAATCTTGCATGCTCCAGATGGAGGATAGTCTTGAAAATGACTACACTACAGGTTTTGGACTGGCTATATTTGCACAATACACTGAATCACAATCTATCCAATCATTTTTTGAGGTAATATGTTTTGCAATATCTCATTTTGCAGTTAGATTATGGTTCCGAGTATTCAGTGCATCCAGAAAATTTGATTAAATAAAACAAGATTCAGTTAACTATGGACAGATGTGTTATATGAACATAACTTCACCATTCCTGCTTGTCTTATGCAAATAAAGAGAGCATATGTATGTTCTCATGGATCCTGACAGTTCTGAGGATTTAACATCTTTGTTTCTCAGTGGGATAGCACATCCCAGGAGAAAGGTGGTACCCAAATTGGGGATCCTCCTAGACTTTCAGTTGTTGCTTGAGGAGCATCTATGAATAGGAGGCCTATCTTACATGCCAATTCCTAGATTAGGACACTCTACTTATTGTCACTGTTGCTTTGTTCACTCCCATCCAAATTATTGCAATGTGCTCTATATAGACTGCCCTGGAAGACAATTTGGAAGGTTCAGTGGTGTGAGTAGTTACGAATGTGTATTGATATACCTATTCTACTTGTGAGTAACTCTGATTCCAAGTGGTCTTTTGAGTGCTATTCAAGGTGCTAATCGTCACCTAAAAAGCTCTTTGTTGAATCGAGCCAGGTTATCTGCAAAATCGCCTATCTGCAACCATTTTTCTTCATTCCACAAAATCTGATAGGGTGGGCTCCAGGTTCTCTCTGTTAAATATCTTTGGAACCAGCCTTCTCTGTCACAAGACCTTCCTTAAATTCAAGACAACCCTGATCCTGCTGGCTTTTCATAAGACATTGAGAACCTTGTTCTTGCCCAAGCATTTGGCTAGGCTATTGGATAAATCTTGGTGTTTATGGTTGTATGTTGCTGAAGGCATGCTCTAAGTGTGGTGTGTTGTTTCATTTTTTTAAAAAAATTGTCTTTTTAAATTGATCAGTTACTTACAATCCTGTTAAGTGAGGGCCAATGCAATTGAAATATGTGCTGCCTTTTTCAACAGATAGCAAAAAAAAAAAACCTATGCATTTCTGACCGCTGCTAGTTTATCATTTATTTTCTTCATTAATTGTAGATCTTTTGTACTGCTGTGCTGTGATTTTTATTGCAATGTTAGTTTAGATTGAAAGCTACTATGTAAACACAGAGTAAATAAAAATCAAATTGTATTTCCACCTTAATGCTCTTTTCAAATCCGGAGAACCATTGACTCTCTTTTTCACTTTATTGTGGGAGGTAGAAATTTAGTGGCTGCAACCTAAAAAGCCTTGGATTTCGACATCCATCCTTAGGAGCATTTGTCATTTTTTACCGCGCTAGCCAAAAAGTGATGAAGTAAATCCTGAATAATAATGGAGACAAGGAGTTTGGAAATAATCCCACAAAGAAAACCGGGCGAACCCCTCCTTCCTTCCTTCCCTCCTTCCTTGGCGTTTCACATTTTGTCGCTGCTGCGTTTCCGTAGCGCGGCACTTTACGTTCCGTTTCCAAAAAGCCGATCGGACCTTAAGGGCACCGGTGCTGTCATTGGTGGGGAGTCAGCTAGCGATTGGTCGGTGGGGATTGGGGGCGTGGCCGCCATCACCCGCCGTGTTCGGGAGGACGCTCGGACGGTCTGTTACTCCTTTTCTCGCAGCGCTGTTCGACGGAGGTTTGGCTGCCTCGCTTTCTTAAGACGATATTGCGGTCTCGATATTGCGGAACTGCAGAGGAGGAGACGAGAGGAGACGGAAGGAGAGGATGCGGAGTTGCAGGAGAACCGGAAGCCGTCGCCGCGCTGGGGCCGGGAGCGTGACCCTCGGTACGCCTTTTGCGATGCGCGAGAGGGAATTCCCGCTTGCTTCCTGCTTTTAGTGTCTATAGACCAGGGGTAGGCAACCTCGGCTCTTTTATGACTCATGGACTTCAATTCCCAGAATTCCTGAGTCAGCTATGCTGACTCAGGAATTCTGGGAGTTGAAGTCCATGAGTCATAAAAGAGCCGAGGTTGCCTACCCCTGCTATAGACAGTGCAGGAGGTAACCCTGTTTTCTCTCCAATCCATTTCCACGCTCGCTTCCACCTCACCCCGTTTTTCTGCGATAAGAAAAATTGAGTATGCAAGTTAGATACCCGAGTTATGAAGTAAAAAATGGTAGATGTCTGTGTTGATAAAGCACATCAATAACATTGATGGATGTAGGATAAACGCCGCTGTGGCTCGTTTATGATTCAGTTCTGGCATAAGAGCCCGGAAAACTCAGTGATAAGTCGGGCTTAAATTAACGATCAGTTAACTAAATATATTTTGCAGGCACACTTTTTGTAGCTCAGGTGACTTTTACATAGGTAAAACCTTCAAGGGTCTGAGGAACTATTCAAATAAACCTAAGATAGAAGAAGAAATATGAACAAGGTGAGTTTTAGTATAAATTTAAGATTGTGAGTTTTGATAGCTGGAAAGCTAAAGTGAACATATACCTTGAGCAACAGGAAGCCTAGAATGGGCATCTGATTAGTGATTGGCTTCTGTAGCTCATCTTTTAAGAGTATTCTTACTCTACACTGAATACTATTGAACTTGGTGAGATTATTTCTCAATAAAAATGTGTAGGATTAAGCTATGAAGTGCTTAAGCATCTTTTTGGATCTTGCCTATTTACTAGACCAGCCTTTCTCAACCTTTTTACTCTGGAGGAACCCTTAAAATAATGTTCATGTCTCAGGGAACATAAAAATTATGCCTACAGTGCCCAGAATTAAGAAGGTTTTTTTTTTAACATCTAGAGACTTCTCATAAAATTCTAGGGTTTCACAAAACCCCAGTTGAGAAAAGCTACACTAAACTATTGTAATATGTATTATGTATTATTAAATCTAAATTCTTTATTTTAGGAACCACTGCTCTAAGAGGTTTGTGTAATCAATTTTTATAGCTTTCCTCTGGAATTCAAATGGCTTAAAGTGCAATCCTGTGCATATCTATTCCAAAATAAACTCTCCTGAATTCAGTTGAATTTATTCCCAGGTAAACATGTATAGGACTGTGGCTGGAATATAATTGTGTTTAAATTCTTGGTTTTTTCTTTCATTGTTTTTACAAATCATTGGGCCTACCAGTAAACTTCCTGAAGTTTTTCTTTGGTGTATGTGATAAATATGCATGCATTTGGTTTTCAAGACCTTAGGAAATAAGTCAATGAGACCCTAATACAATTTGTTTATGTCATTCTGCTGATCTCTTATGTTTCTTTATTATTAACATTTGGTTGAACTCTTAACTACTTTTTTATTTTTCTGTCTATTTGCCAGGCCTATGTTAATAGAAAATGTCAGTGAATAACTTCTTTGGAAATAAGAAGAGAAACAGCTCTATATTATATGATGTTGATCAGACAAAAATTACTTCTTCATCTTCACCTTTCCAGAGATCTATGAGCCATAATAATATTGGAAATCATGGTGAAGGATTCCCACCAAACAAGCGTTACAAAAGTGTTGCTTTACCCAAATGTAAAGAGACAGAAGATCCATTTGGGGATAATGATGATTTTACAGTAGATGACTTGAAGGAGATAGACATTATTGCTTCCCAGGCATTGACACCAGATGTTTCTTCAGAAACAAATTTGTTCAAAACAGAGCAAAATGCTCAGTTGTCCGTTTTCCCAAGTAGCACCAATCAGTTCAAAACACCCGATCAATGGAATATTACTGTAACGACTGAGACAAAATCATTTGGTATGTACACAGTGAATACAGAAATCGATAAGAGGTGGTGGATTGATATGAATCAAATATGTAGGTATATGGAAAGAATTTGCAACAAATCCACTTTTATCTTCTGGTAAATTAGTTCATTTTTCTTTTCCTTTTCCCCTACATTTCCATGTTGGGTAACATAATAAAAAAATAAGGCTATGTGAAAGAGCAGGGTTTTTATTGTACTGTATGCAGTACAGGCTTGGCCTGTCACTTATCAATATTCTATTAGTAAACACAAACGGTAAAAAAAAACCCATTTTCCTAGCAAGAAGATATAACCATGACAGAATCATTGCCTATTTGTCTTTGTATTTGTCTTTGGTTTAAAATTAAAGTTCCTACATATAAAACTTAACATTTATAAAGAAGGCATAATTATAAGGCAGGAATGGCTCTATTAGCCATATGTAACTTCCTATCACCACTCTGAGACCATATTGCTGAATCATGATAGCAAAATGACCACAATTAAGCACTGATTTTTTTATTCAAGCTTAAGATTGGGGATCATAATGGAAACATTTAACTGATCTGATTCTCACTCCAAATCAGACTAGAATTACCTTTTCTCAGTCCGATTGCAGAATCTTTTTGGCTCTTTATAGGGGTTTTAAGGATGGGATGGGAATAGGAAGTCCTTGTGAAAGAAAGGTCCGATTTTAACTCTCCTGAAAACAACATCTGAAATCGAGCCAAAAATAGCACTTTGGGAATTGGGGGAAAATTTTGAAAGATTCACTTGCAAGTAGTTTGTGAGCCTTCCATTCCTTTTCCCACACTTAAAATAAGAAACAAAAATAAAAAAATGGATTAAAAATTAATCTAACCCTTACTGGATTAATCTCTATCTACAGGAAATAGCATAGAAGAAATGAAACTTAAAGGAAGATTTAAACTTGAAACACTCCAGGCACAACACAAAGAGGCCATGAAAAAGGTGAGATGCAACTCGTTCATGTTTTTTGAAACTTACCCAGGAATTAAGTTCTAGTCCTGAAACGTTTGATGCAGCTTCTCTCGTGTACTTGACCATGTAATGTACCTGCTATTCAGGAGAAAGCTTTGTAGTATTCATTGAAACTTACTCTTGAACTAACTATATATAGAATTGTAATCTAGACATAGAAGAAATTGAAGAATGCTTAGTTTCAAAAGGAAGGTTTCATAGTTAGGGATAATTAGGTAAGAAAATTGTGTATGTGTTTACAAATATTCCAACAGATATAAGTAAATTATGAGTGGTTGAAGAAAATGTGTTGATTTAATGAACAGCAGAGAGGCCATGTGCTCATACAAAGTCCAAATAATTTTGAGTGTGCACAACTGTACTACATATTTGTGATATAAAATAAAATCCTTATTGGTTAGTTTTGTCTATAATAATTATTATAATTATTCAAATGGAAGTAAATTTATTAGGACAAATATTGTTAATATAAAGAAGAAATTAAGACCAAATTTTATGCCTCCAGAGTTGGCAACATTTGCCAACTTTCTGGGCTTGAAAGCTAACCGCGATTGGGCACGGTTAATATTTGGATAGCAGAACTCCAAGGAATTTCAGGGCTATTGTGTAGTCTGAGAATTTGAAACCATATCACAGTAGAACACAGGGGCAAACTTTATTTGTATCATTGCCATGAAATTACCAGCATTTGAACTCGATTTGCTTTTCTTCCTCAGTTGCAGGAATTTTCAAAGCTGTGTTTGTTCTAATGATTTTTTGTGAAAGCAATTTTTCATACATTAAAAACTTCAAATATTAATTTAAGTTTTCATTGTTGCAGTAATGAATATAGGAACAATTTGAATTAAATCCATTGCTTAAGAGGGGAAATTTTATATAGATTAGGAGATGTAGATAATAAACTCCCATAAGAAATTATTTTTTATTTGATTTTGCATGGCCATCCATCTGATCTAAGATACTCTGGGTAACTTGCAACAGATAAAAATCATTTCAGTAAAAACAAGTTAAAATCCAATATACAAACATATAAGTATGTCCGTAATCAATTTAAAAACCAGAAAATTTCAATCAAAAGCAGAATTCATTCCGCATCAGCCATTAAAAAGCTCCATTCCTGGACCCTCAGACTGGGCAGCAGAGACACTTCTTCCCAAACTTTGGGTCAGGACCCTTCAGGGAGAGAGGAGAGAGTTACTAATTTTCAAAAACTTGCTCAGTCTTGCGTTAACAAAGCAAGAACACTGTCAAGAATCTTTTCTTGGTTTTGCTTCTCATTTTGCCTATGCAAACATGTAAATCTCCTATAATATCTAGAGGTGGAATATTTAGGGAACTGCGATGTCAAAAAGTTTGACAAACATTATATTAGCAGGATTTATGGTAAAGACAGTTGTGTGATGTCCACAAATTCTTCAAAGCCTTTTAATTTAAAAAAGGGATTATACCAAAGATAATAACATGTACCAGTTTGCTTACAGTTCTAGTAACACAGTCTCAAATTGTTATAACTTTTTTAATACAGTTGTAACTCTGTAAATGTTTTAAAAGGTGCTTTAGAATGCACAAGATGAACCTGAGACCTTTTAAAGCAATCCTGTTTTTTCTTGAGGTTGTGTGGCTGCCCTCTGCAATTGTCACATTATCCCAAGAAAATGCAGCTGTTTTGAAGAGCTGCAAACAAAGATTACATTTGCATTCTGGAGCACTTTTTGGAACTCAATCTAAAGCATTGCATAACTCTATTAATACAGTAGTTTCAACAAAGTCCAGGAATAGCTACAGATTATCTTCATGATCAGCTCTTGACTTGCTGAAATGAATTCTATGTCACAAAGAATTCTAGTGTTCTTCCAACATATTAAATATAATTTGTTTATCAGATTCTAAATTATACACTGGCAGTTTTAAGACTTTCAGCAGACCTTGCTGTGTGTCATGTACGACAGAGGCCCCCAACCTTTTGGGCATCAGGGACCGGTTCTATGGAGAAAGATTTTTCCACAGACCAGAAAGGGCGTGGTTTCATGTGTTGCCTGCATCCAGTGGATGGGGCCTTCGCTTGTTTGCGCGGCCCAGTTGCTAGTATTCTGCGGTCCGGTACCAGTCCAGGGACTGAAGGTTGGGGACCCCTGATGTATGAGTTTTATGTAAAATTAAGAGATGTGTACCACTTTACTAATGTTTTGACAGTTGTAATTGTTAAGGCCTACTTAGCAGAAGAAATAGTGGTTGAAAGACTCATTTAAAACCAAGTCAGGATTTGTAATCAGTCATATTCCATAATATATTCTGCAATCCCAGAATTTTTTTTAATAATCAAGTCTCTCTTGTAATACAAGTAGTCCACAACTTATGACCACAGTGGGGCCTAGAATTGCAGTATAAATTGTGGTGGTCTAAGTTGAGGCATTGTGTGACTGGACTTGATTCTACAATTGTTTTTGCATCATAAATCAAGTCACTACAGTTGTTAGTGATTCACATTGTTAAATGAGCCATATGGTCATTAAGTGAATTCAGCATATCCAGTGGGCTTTTTTTTTCATTTTTTGCTGGAAAACTGCAAAAAAAAGCAAACCACAGACATGTGACTATGGTGCACTGCAGATGATTGCAAATGTGAGCTGGTTGCCAATGTGATCACCTGACCATGGGGGTGTATGGCAGTTGTAACACCGAGGATAGGTTGTAAGTAGCTTTTGGAAGTCTGTCATAACTTCAGACGGTCATTAAGCACCAATTCTAAATCAAGTTCAACCAGTATTTCCATTCCTTGTATTAACCAAGTTTATCCTTAAAGAATGATAAAAAATGAGAAAAGAAACCATGAGCCGAAAGTATCTTTTCAAGCTTCTACTCTTTCAAATACCAGTTTCAGATAACAAATTGTCACAGAGAAAACATATGGCCCAGAATGGAAATAGGGTGCTAATTTCATCCGTACCTGTGAACGTTAATTGCAAATGAAGGTAAATATACACATCCCGGGATAATATTGCAGGATCCAGTCTGAGTCAGTCTCCGGGACCAAAAGTTTATTCTTCCAAGCTTTTCAGGCTTGTGCTGGAGCCCATCATCAGGGAACTGTTCTCTGCACATATTCTGAAGAGGGAGAAGTTCCCTGATGATGGGCTCCAGCACGAGTCCAAAAGCTTGGAAGAGTAAACCTTTGGTCCCGGTGACCTACTCAGATTTGATCCTGCATTAATTGAATTTCTGATTATATAAATTAATTGTCTTAATTGTAGGGCATCCAAACAATGTTCCAAATTCAGTATTCTTAATCCTTCACAATACTTTTGCTTATATTGCACGGTTTGTGTAATTCCAGTTTATTTATAGTTTCATAAATGAAAAAAGCCGGTTGCCATTTATGAAATAAAGTAGCATAACTTTGATATGTTTGAACAAAGGAAATTTTAGGAAGAATAGTCTTTTTAATGCTGTTATTGTACTAAACATTGATAATTAAAACTATTGTCGTAAGTTTTTCTATTTTAATCTTAGGCTTAAAGAAGTCATGATTGCATTTCTTGAATTGATCTCAACCTTTTATAACAATTATTTGTAAATACCCAAATTCATCTGGATTGATATGAAATCTGGTAAATTCTTGAGGCTATCTCTGTGATATCTTTGTCAGAATATATTAATGTATCAGTTTATCAGAGTTAACATCTAAGTTAGTATTGCAGGAAAAACAATTCACTTTATAATTAAGTTATTTTTCTATTAGGATTTTGAATAAAAATTAACATGTCTGCAAATAGATTAATTACATTAATGTTTAAATTGTGAATTTGCAGTTGAAGGAAATGCAGGATGAAATCCTAATTAAAAATGGAGAAATAAAAATTTTGCGGGATTCAATGCAGCAGATGGAATCTACTGTGGAGGAGCAGCGGAAATCATACATATTACTGGAAAGAGAAAAAGCTGAGTGTTTAAGTGAAAAAGAAAAGGAATTCTCCAGAAAGGTACTATTTAACAAATGACCAATTTAAACTGCCTTAAAACGTCTGAGATCTAAGAAGTCCTTTGTTGAAAATAATCAGCCAAAATGATTTCACCAGCCCATTTGCTAATGAGCAATGGCAGGCAAACTGCTTTTTCCAATGGTAAACGGACAAATGAAAACCAGTGTAGTGGATAAAATTATTAGGTCAGAATTATTGTGATCCTGAATGATGGCCTTCAGCTAGTCACTCTCTCTCATGCCTAGGAAGAAGGCAAAGGCAAACCACTTCTGAAATCTTGCCAATAAAACTGCAGGACTTGTCCAGACAATTGCCAGGAGTCAAGAGTAACTCAAGGGCACATTGGAAAAAAAATGTGTGCAAGTGATGAACTGTTTGATGTTCTATTTCCACTCTGGCTGTTATCTTATTTTTTTCATTTATTTATTGAAAGCAACCCTTCAATTGAAACCAAGGGAGGGGAATTATTCTGCCAAAGGCCTGACATTGATTACCTGCCAAACTGGAAGCCTTATCGCATGTTTAGAAGGAATTTGGATCCATGTCCCTTGTCCATTCCAGAGTAGCTCCTTTTGGCTCTGCCAGCGTTAATGTTTTTCCAAAGCTATGCAAGGGGGATTTCAAAAGTCAGATTTGCTTCTCTGATGTCAGCACTGTTGTTCAGCCTCAGACCCCCTAGAGGGAAATATCGTAAAGCCAACAGTTCTCTGGGAGACTTCCAGCAATGACAGGAATGCAGGCTGACTACGTGTGTTTGGTTGTTTTTTTTTTCATAACTAAGTAATATATTTACATAACCTTCTTTTCCTTTAATTTTATACACACACACACACACACACACACACATACATATATATACATATATACACACACAGAGAGATAGAGAGAATGGGATTCTAATGGTAAGGAAAGATTTCAAAAAGTCTTCTACACACACACATACACACATATACATATATACACACACAGAGAGATAGAGAGAATGGGATTCTAATGGTAAGGAAAGATTTCAAAAAGTCTTCTACATATGGAAATGTAAAATATAAGCCAAATGGCTTACCATACTTGTGATGCTTTTGGTACAACTTATCTCAGGCATCCTTGTTCCTCTTGGAGTTTAAAACAAGATGATTGTGTACAAGCACTCTGCCCTACTACGTTGAAAGTGAATAATTTCCAGAATATTTTTCGCTAAATTGCTATAATAAATGCTTCTGTTCTCTCTCTCTCTCTTTTGTGCATGTCTCTGTGTGGGAAACGCAAACTGTTCATGCTTTTAAGAGACAAGCTTTTTATTATGTTTGTAAATACTGTGTAGAGTGTACCTGGGAATATTAGCACTTTCTCAGAATGGGAGAACATACTTTTTACTGTTTTGATGAATAAGCTGTTAGTGTTGATTTTGATGTAACTGAAAAGAGCAAAAGTACAAATGAAAGTGAGGAAAGAATTGCAGGCTTCTTTCATAGTTGTATATTGTTTTCTGTGCTCAGTGGAATTTGAAATGTCTTTGCCCTTTTAGTTACAGTCACTGCAGTCTGAACTACAGTTTAGAGATGCTGAAATGAATGAGATGAGAACAAAGATTTTGAATTGTGAGAGGATTAAACCTGTGACCCCTGTTTCATATACCAGGTACAAAATAAAATTGAATTTGTTTCAGGGAGTTCGGTTACTGAAGAATTTCTTTACCTCCCCTTTATAGCTGAAAATAATGAATTGCAGAACAGTTCTTTTACAAGCTAGAGACCAGACACTATAATTGAACACATAGAATAAACTCTGAATTTATTTCTAGTGTTTGAATGCATAGGTTGCTCTTCTTATGCTTGAAAAATATACATGTGAAGACATTGTGTATTTCATTTACTGCATTGTGAATGTCTAAAATTGTCATTCAGATTCTTTCATTAGGAAATATAATTCACCGTAAATGTTTTAACTATATTTTTTAAAAAAGACCTTTAAAGTTTCAAAATGAAATGCCTCTGTGCAGTTAATCCAGACTTTATTTTTATTTTTTAGTCCTAAGAAAAGCCCCTCTAACCCTGTGAAAATTGAAAGATGCACTCATATTGAAAAAAAAAGTTACCCCACAGAAGAGTCTTTTGGATCTCAGATATTACCAATACCATCTTGTTCCAGGGCCCAATCCCATGTCCATGTTCCTCAGCAAAATAATGGTAGGTAGATTTTTGGTGAACTATATTTGACCTGGGTGGTGAGATTAATTTAGCATGTCTTTGTGGGGGATTGTAAGAAGGTTGAGAAAGAAATTGGAGAGAGAGAGAGAGCACAGAAACCACTAAGCGAAAATGAGCAAGTTAGTTTACACTTATCTCATAAATAACAATTTAGCCCAAGAAAGAAATCAAAGAATAAATGTTTCAAATCGTTCAAAAAAAAATTCACCATAACTAACTGATGAGGTTCCTCTTATAGGGAAATTCCAAGATGTTATATTTATCCAAGACTACCACTAGCAATATCTCACTGAAATCTATGTAGTCCTTGCTCCTTTGTTCTTGCCCAGCTGTGTGGAGTTTGATAGCTTTAATGGAGGGAACAAAATTCCTGTGGTATTCACATAATTTTATGTTAATTGTGTAATGGTATTATTATACAATTGATATAATTTGTGTAACAACAGCATTGTGGATGATATTGTAGCAATGCGGAAGACCATTGTATTTCAGAGAGCTTAGTGACATATTTTGATTTCTCCTGCAGATTAAGAAAATTCTAGAAGTTTAGAACTCATTCTAAGCTAACCCGCTTGTTCGTCATTCTTGCTTGCTGAATAAAGGAAAAGGGGAAGGGGAAATCTTCACACAGCTGCAAAACTTTCCTTATCTGGAAAGTTCATCATACATTCATCCCCATCCTCGAGTTATGCACTCATCCACCCCCAGACACATACTGAGTCAAGGTGTCAGGTCTTGCTGTTTTCTCATGACCGTGGAAGCAGGGCTAGATTTTAATAAAAAATCTGGATGTGTCCATTAAAACGTGGAGCTGCTGCACAGGTTTGAGTGCTCAGAATGGGCGCCCAGGGTCTTGGGATATCTCCACTACTTGAGATGGGTTTCCCAGCAGCTGAAGGGAGAATGTTTTGTTTGGCTAGGTTATGCTTTCTTGAGTTTCTGATTAATTTGCCTACTACAGTTAAAGACTAAAGCTTGAAATCTCCTTACTAGTGTGTTTATTGTCTCTAGATCCTCAAAGAACCTATTGTCTAGCACCCAGCCATTGCTTGACCCTTGGCAAAAACAGATGTACCCTACTATTTAATGCAGGGCTTTTCAACCAGTGGTACGGGTACCACCTGTGGTACATTGGCACCTGGCAGGTGGTACGCGATCATCCTAGAAAAGTGGTAGCGGGGGAGAGGAATGAGAGCACCGCCGGGCGGGCGGGCAGGTGTCTTGCTCAGCTGTGCCTTGGGGGGGGCACTTTTTTCAGTGCCATTGTAACTTCGAACAGTCACTAAGCGAACTGTTGTAAGTCGAGGACTACCTGTACTTTATCACTTTTTTCCTTTTTTGGGGGGGTGTCATCAAGTTTTTGACACCTTGCTAGGCGACTGGTAGTACTCGGATATTGCCATATCCTAAAAGTGGTACAATGGGTGAAAAGGTTGAAAAGCCCTGATTTAATGGACAGTTAGGAATAGCAGACATTCTTTTCACAGTTGGCCTATTAAATCAGTATTTTAATGTATATAACTGTCTCATTTAGGAATGGTCCAGTAATATTGCTGGACTTCAGTGAATAGGGTCAAGCTTAGTCTGCATAGGCATTGTGGGAAGATGTGAAGCAGTTATTGGTCTTTCTCTAAAAAGATCTCTGAAGATAGCTTTGGGGATTCCATTACTGCCCAACATGAATACGCAATTGGATTCTCTTAATTGCAGCCATTATATGGTTCTGAAATGTAGTAGTTGCAGTGTTTTGCCTTGTTTATTTTCTGAAGTTGCGAAATGCATTTCAAACCTATATCAGATAAGTCAATCCCAAAAACTGATTGCATTGTGATAGAAGGGCAACTTATACTAGGTTAAAAATAAATACTATTTGATTTATTGGATTTTTCTATCTAGACAGCAAAATAACTGTCCTTGAAACTGAGCCAGTGAAACAGGAAACAAGTTTCAGCTGTCCTCTGAAACCAGGTAAATTCATCTAAGAGATCTTGTGATTATTTATTAGGATTAGAAACCTGTATGAATGGAAATCATAGGCTATTTTAATATTAATTTCAACTATATGGGAGGAGGGAAGAGGAGGCTTGGGCAAATAAAGTAAAAAAAAATGGTGGTGGATCTGCAAAGCATCCTTTAATTTACTAATAAATGCCTTATTGTATTTTTGTTCTGCTGTAGAAATGAAATATTTCCAAAGTCACAGGAAGTGGAGACCTATAAAAATTCCTTACTTTCAAATTCTAGATTCTGAATGCACTCTTTCCTGGAATGATTTCTGCTTACTACCTTGAGTTATAAATTGAAATATATTTTTTAAAAAAGAAAAATCAAGTCACTTTAACTTTAAATGTTTACAGTTTTAGCTTAATATTAGCATCAGCCATTCTACTATATTAACATATTTTTGTCTTATATTTTGAACTAAGTTGTTCAAGGTTTTCCTAGTTACCATTTAAGTTTTAGGATATATCTTGGCATAATCATCCATTAAGCTAGTTAATAAATGTCTGCTTGACTAATCCCTAATCAGTCTTCTAAAGGATGAAATCAGAAATTGAAAAAAAGTGTTTTCTAATAACTTGGAATTTTCAATTAGAGCTAAATGGCTCCGATTTCATTCATGAGTTAGAGCAGTATTGCTGCTATAGCTCTAGCATTTTTCCAAAAATGGTTACTAAAATTAACTAATCGGTTTTTTTTCTCAGTGTAATAGTCTTGATTATATTATGTGAGGTAATGCTAAGTCTAGGATTTTCCCTGCTTTTCACTTCTTTTCACTTGGCACCTTGTAAATGTTTCACCTAACATCCAGAAAACAGGTGTGAACAGTGTTTGAACCAGGTTATTTTCATAAACACTGTTCTCTTCTGAATGCAACCTAAATGTATTTATTCTCAAATACGAACCAAACCAAATGCCACAGCTTTAAAGCATATGGTATTTGTTCACTCATAAGGATAGTTGAGTATCACTGTAAAATGTACCAAGTAAGTAAATGCAGAATAAGAAAATACATTAACTCGGGCATATGGTGGGAAGGGAGGGAATATTTTGCTATAAGAATTTATATACAGCTACTAAATATATAATGAATACGTTCATTTACTACTCAGAGCCAGGATTTTAATCAGGATTTCTTGCATAAGACGTAGCAGCGTGGTTCTCGTGTAATGCAAAGTAACAATGCACCAAGCTAAAATTAAGCAAAATATATTATTGTTCAGTTGTTAAACACACTATGTATCTTGCTTCAGCGTGTATCTTCAGCCTTGGATTTATCTACTGTAGGTTCCCTTTTACTAAATGCACTGATGAAGCAGCCACTTGTTCCGGGATCATCCTTAGGAATTTGCAACCTTCTTACCAGCAACCCTGAAGCTTGGACTGGATCCGCTATGCAGTCTGCTTCTTTCAGTGTGTATGTTTGCCATTGACAATTGTTCACATTTTCTGAAATAGAGGAAGAAATCAGATTGCTGAAACAGAGGGGTGGATATTTTGAGACAGCATTTTATCAGATGGAGGCTGGTTTACTTTACATCATCATTTTTAGATAACTTGATTGGGTGAATCTGGAAAGTAAGCCTGATCCCATTCTACTGAGAACGTTAAACTTTTTTTCTTTTGGGTGGAATTTTATTCTAGCATAGTAGTCAGGTACAAGAGTTGAGGAATTTAATATTCAAAGTAAATCTGGGCGGGGGGGAGGGTGTTTGACAAATATCCATTTATTTTTTACCTCTCCACTGATTTAAAGCGTGCCACTAGTGGCCTAACGTATCTTTGCCCTATTGATGCTAACCATGGCATATTTACCGGACCTGCTGGTCCAGATGAATTATAAGAAATCCTAATCCTTTCTAGTTAATGCAAATGGAGGATATAAATGTACCCTTAATGTATCTTAGAAATTAAAGACACATACAGGTAGTCCTCGTCGTACGAGCACAGTTGAGCCCAAAATTTATGTTGTTAAGTGAAACAGTTTTTAAGTGAAATTTGCCCCATGTTACGACCTTTCTTGCCAGAGTTGTTAAGTGAATCACTGCAGTGGTTAAGTTAGTAACAGGATTCATAAGTGAATCTTGCTTCCCCATTGACTTTGCTTGTCAGAAGTTTGCAAAAGGTGTTCACATGACCCTGGGACACTGCAACTGTCCTAAATGTGAGTCAGTTGCCAAGTATCCGAATCTAAATCATGTGGCCATGGGGATGCCGCAACGGTCCTAAGTGTGAAAAATTGTCATAAAGTCACTTTTTTTTCAGTGGTGTGGTAACTTTGAACGGTCACTAAATGAACTGTTGTGAGTCAAGGACTACCTTTCCCTCTACCACGGGCAGCGACAACCATGGTGCTTATGTGGAGACTAATTTACAGCAGTTTCCGTATGAGAAGGAATATTAAATTAAGACAAACTCTCCTTGTAACAGTAAATTCTAAATTCCCTTTGCAAAAAGTGGCAGTAATGTCGTTGAGCCCACTTTGCCTGGAGCGTAATATGTGTTCTAGTTTCAGAAGATACACAGAACATCACAAACAGTACTAATTATTTTCCCCTCTTGTTTTCTCAGAGGACCTACACAAAAATTCAGTAGCAAGATTGCAAGCCCTCAGGAAGGTGAGACTTCATTGAGAACTGCTCAAAAACTCGCCTTAACTGGATTGAATCTGATTGCTGTAGATGGAGGCTCACTGGAAGGACAACAGAACAGGAAAGGCATGCCCCACCTTAAGTGCTTTAAAATTCCCGGAGCAGTACATCTTCTTCCCCTCCTGGAACTTCACATTGGTGCATATAACCAAGCCCTCTTGTCAGTGACAAAGACTGGAAGCATTTCTTCTGGAAATCAATCTGCTGGCTCCTCTAGGACATCTTCAGGTGCAGCTTCAAATGTAGAGGAAGCTTTAGCCACTCTTGAAGAGTATGCGCTCGTGTCACTGGGCATCCTTTACTATTTGGTATTTTATAGCTGGGAAGTTATTAATACACTTCTGTCCCGTGATATGAAAGCAGATTGTACTCCAGGCGCTATAGAGGTTTCTGAGAAGAATGAGACTGTGGCTTGCCATGAACAGGATACAGCTACTCTTCAGGAAACCCTCCCAGAATTAGAGGTGACCAGTTCGGACAAATCCCAGCATCCTTTGTTTAAAAAGCTACTACAACTCTTAACCTTGTGCGTAAGGTCAGCAGGATGCCAGAGATGCCGTATCGCAAATCAGTGCCTAGAAGTTTTGGTGAAATTAGCTGAAAAGTCAACAGTTGACTTACTAATAAGGTAAACATACAGCTTGAATTTAACCCCACTTTTATTTTTAAATAAATTTGTTTCGTGGCATTTTCACACGGCATAGCTCATTTGATTAAAAATATGCAGGTTGATTGTTTTGTTCTGGGTTCTAAAACAGCCTCTCCCAATCAGGAGATCCTCCAGATGTGTGGCTTCAACTCTAAAAATTGGCAGCTAGGCTATCCATTGCTGGGGAATCAAAGCCATCACGTCTGGAGGTCACTGAGGCTGTTCTGTATCTTCTAAGCATTATTGTGAAATATTTGGAACAAAGTTATGCTCATAGCAAATCCATGCCGGAGCACCTTGTGTGTGAGCCCAGGAAAAAAACAACTGATTTAAAGCAGGGCCAACAGGCATGCTGGGTGACCTACCTACATCTCCTTATGAAGCACCTTTGGATCTGAAGTGCTTCATTTCTGTTCTCTTCTTTACATGGTTAATTTTGATTGCTCAATATGAATAAACTGCTGGAAAAATCAGACACTGAATGGTATTTTCTTATGTTTTTCTATAAAGCTTTCAGTGCTTGTTCGATAGCCAGTCACAGATCCTGCTTCGCTGCATATCTTCGGAAACTCCCTTGTTTGCTGTCCTTCTTACTGTTAGGATGTTAAGTTTGCTTGCTGAGCATCAGGAGCTGGCTGCTCGGTTCTGTTCACGTTCAGGTAAGAAAGAGAACATCTTAGCCGTCCTACTGCTTTAGTAAAACACTGAATTCATAAGGCAAGCAAGAGCATTTTAAAATGTGGTTCCAAAGTTTGGGTGTTGTTTCCTTGAGGATTTCTGTATTTCCCGGTTTATTTTAAAATACATTTTGGGTCTCTGCGACTGGTTGCATGTATCATTCCGTGAAATAAAGTAGTTTTAGAGATGGTTCTTGCTACATAATTAGCTTGATCGGAATTACTGTTCACCTTTAAACCCTAAAAGTAAATGGCTAAAATCAGTTTGCAAGAAGAGAATATAAAATTTGTTGCCAGGTTGTTTGTATGTTTTATTTTCTTAAATTTGAACAAGTTTGAATGAGCATACTGCAGCTGAACACTCTACTTGTCATGAGAGCATCTTGTTCCACCAACTATATTTATATATTTACTATATTTTTGAGCAAGGAAGCATAACAAATATAGGAGCCCAGGCAAATTAACTTGCTTTCAGTCCCTCTGGGAGAAAAAAACAAGTGTGTGAAGTCTAAAGATGCTGAAGTGGTCGATGTACTCATCAAAGGACAGCCAAGAGAGTTACAATATCTGCACATATTGTTTACTGTGGTGTGGGACCATCAGTGCAATCCAGCTCCTCAGCCATAATATTATTTTTGAACAAATAACACATTTAAGTGGAGTGAGGAAGAAAAGGACACAGATACAGCCAATTAGATGAAATTATGGGAATCTTGCCTGAAATGCTTATTTCAAAAGTGCTCTATGTTAGGAGTAGGCAGCCTGACCCTCTGGCATCCCTGCCAAATGGTAAGGATTAAGGAAGTTATTTCCAAACACCAGGAGGGCACCACTTTGAATTTATTAATTTAATATTTCTGTCTTTTGAGGATTTCCCTTACCACTTGTCCTGTCCTGGCATCCACTTTGAAATGAATTAAATTACCGTAGTATTTAATTTTTGTTATATAGAAAATGAGGAGCACCCTGTATTCAAAAGAGCTTTGTCGTTTTTAAGACATTGCAGTCACATGGATGATAAGGCTGATATGTTATACTTAATTCTTTTCACAGAAACCTGCCTACTTTTGGCATTATATATGTACATCACATCACGCCCCGATAAATTAGCATCTGAGGGGCTTTGGCTGCAGTTGGAACAAGAGGTAAAAGTGTATTGCATGTGTAAAGGTAAAAACATGACAGTTTTTTGAACAGGAGAGATTAAATGCAGGATTTGAGCTTTTGAGTAAACGTATTATAAAAATACAAGTTTATCTTAATCCTGCCTTCCAACTGAAAAACCATAAATTTGTATCAGTTTCTAAACCTCTAAAGCTATCTGAGCTATTGTTCAGCTTTTGGATGTGTAATGGAGTAGAAGACCTGTGTATGATGTAGCTCTGACTTTTTTTCTGAACTTGGCTGAAACCAAGTTTACATAATAGAGAAATGTAATAAAAATACATTAGTTATGCTAGTATGAGGGATTAAACTGAACTTAAAAACCTGATGCTCAGGACATTTATTTGAAAGTCCTCCCTCCCACTCCCTCCCTCCCTCCCTTCCTCCTTCCCTCCCTTCCTCCTTCCCTTCCTTCCTTCCTTCCTTCCTTCCTTCCTTCCTTCCTTCCTTCCTTCCTTCCTTCCTTCCTTCCTTCCTTCCTTCCTTCCTCCTTACTGTTATTTCAAGCACTAAAGACATTTGTTTAGTAAGTTTGGGGCCAGAGAAAGGCAGGATTTTCCTTTATTTTGATACTACATGTTTTATCTTTTAAAATAGCATTTTAAAAAATATTTTGTATTAATTTTTCTTAGACCGTTCGTTTTCTGACGAAGTGTATGCAATGTTGTAGATCCTCTGTTTTACTTGTGGGAACAGATTGTCAGTGCACTTCTGAGGTAAGCCACTAAAAATTACATTTACGATCATAGTTTAATATTATATGCTTTTTTCACCTGAAAAATCAAGATATCTCCAGTGTTACCTGTTCAGTGTTACAGTCAGGGTATATTGCTTAAATATACCTTGTGATCTTCAAACCTTGGTCCTCTAATAAGAATCTCATATGTCTCGATTACAATAGTACTATTCCAAAAAGAGAGCAATTATAAATGTAACAGTACACACCCCAATCTGTATGAGAACTGTATTCTGTTTTTTTTTGTAGGTAGTGAAAGCTCTGATAGTAATGTTACATAGGCAATGGCTTATGATCAGAAAAATGGAAGGAATCCTGTTCAATGTACATGAAAAGCAAATTGTACACTTTTTGCGGGATGCTGTTTTGCTTCTGCATGGTCTCTCCCAGAAAGATAAACTTTTCCATGAACATTGCCTGGAAGTGCTCCACCAATATGACGGTGTGTTGTCTGGGGTTACCGCAGTCCTGAGAAAAGGGCAGCATTTAAAAGCTTGTGAAGGTGAGACTCCTTGCATTAAACATGTGACTACTAGCATAGACGGTGATGTGCCACCTGCAAGTGCATGATTATTCAGAAATGAACATCATTCGTTTTCTCTCTCTGTCATAATATAGCATAGAAAGGCAACAGATGCAGAATTGTGTTAACAAAACCTGTGCTATTTGGGTCCATTGTCATTGCGGCTTCTAGAGTTTGTAACTGCATGATTTGCCGTGTCATGAGTGTGCATTATATTCATGTTTAATTGATCCACAGATTTCTATAAGAGCTGTTTTTAACTAATCAACTGCTATCAACAGTGACAGGCATCAAATTAGCTGAAGCACTTTTCAGGGCCATATTCTTTCCCAGGACTAGTACTTCAAATACACTGAATGGGATATTATGAAGCAGTGCGAGGACCAAGAATTATAAAGGATATATTTCACTGAACTTTTGTTCTTCCGAAATTCCTGTGGAACATATTTTGTTTCCTACTGGTATGTTTGTGGCTTTTAAAAAAGTTCTGGCACTACTGTAATTGAGCCTTTAGATGATCTTACTGTTAGAACTCACCTGGCACTCTGCCCTCTTTGAATTTTTAGAGTATGGACAGGAAGTTTGCGTGCTCCAAAATGTCATTTTCAAACACCATCTTCATTTTCAAGAATGCTTTCTTTGTAAGGAGGGTTTTGGTTTTTGTCTCTTGGTGCTTTGTGACCTTGACAGCCATCCTCTTCAAATTTCTGTAATCCTCCCAGGTAAACCAGACAGGAAACACAACCAGATGAGCTAATTCTACTTTATTTTAAGGCTACATTAAACCAGACAGGAAACGCGACCAGATGAGGAAATTCTGCTTTATTGTATAGCTGCCTAAACAGAATCTTGCAAGTCTGAAAGTACAGATCGCCCACCGACACTTTTAACTTCCTGATCCATTCGGGCGGGACCTTCCTAAGTTTCCTTCCTTGATCATGAAGCCACTGGGGCTCCCGCTCTCCCCCCCCCACTTATCTAATTGTTTCCTAGGAAAGATGTCTTCTTCTCATTCCTCAGGGTCATTCTCTCACATACTATTACAATTTCAGAAGTGTGCACTGCTCCAAAGCATTGGGAATAGTTTAGAGACTATCCTAAAGGTATTTGTGTCAAACCATTACTTGTTAATACTGATGGGTGGTTTTTTTTTTTGTATTTAGTATAGAGTTGACTCTATTTGGAAGGAAATACCCTTTAATTTCTGGCTTATAAAAGTCCCCCTTATAGAGTATTGTTGAGTTATACGCATTCCCTGTCTGTAGACAGAGAAGTTTACCTTCTTCCAAATAAGATGATTGAATTATCCAGCTAAGGAATGGCACTCTCAAACTCTTAATTGTAGACCTTTTCTCTAGCCCAGGGGTTCCCAATCCCTGGTCTGTGGAGCAGTACCAAAGCCATGGCATGCGAGCAACTGGTCCACAGAAACAAGCAAAGCCCTATTCGTGAGATGCAGGCAGCACACAAAAACACGCACTCCAGTCCGTGAAAAAAACTCTGTCCATGGAGCCAGTCCCTGGTGCCCAAAAGGTTGGGGACTTGTGCTTTAGCCCTCAAGTGCCAATTGCTGAAAATTGATGACATCTCCCATTTTGAAATAGAAAATTTTAAATTCTGTAGCCCAAATCTTAAGCAATCCTGCTAAAATTAAAAAGCATATTTCCCAAGCTTTCTATTGCAATCTAGGGTTCAGAATGGTTTTTTAAATCTCTTGAATCAAACTTTTCAGTGTTCTTAACTGATAACCATCACTGCTGACACCCACCTTGGCTCTATTGAACTTCTTTTGTAGAACAGATCCTTACTTTCATTGGTAACAGGGTAAGATGTGAGCATATTAACCAGAATCCTGTAAGGGTTTCCAAAACAAACAAATTTTATTAAACATAATAGAGATCTAGACAATAAGATGATATTCATAACTTCAGTCTTTCAAAAAAAAAGGTAACAAAATTACTAGGTCTTTTTTAGCTATCCTTGTGAATTAAACTTTTTTTAATATAATAGTTTCATCCTCAGGTCTCTGCAGTATTATTGTTATAAAATTGAATTAGTTAGACTTTATAATGCCATCAATCTTTCTTTCCAAGATTACACCAACTATTTTATAATTTGGGGGGGACAGTAACTCTTTTTCTTCTGTCTTAGGAAAACTGCTTTTGTTGACTTTAGAGAGAAAACTCGAATGTTCATTCTTGGACAAGAGACTTATGCTTTTAAACCTTTTTTGTACCTACTCAAAACATTGTGTCTTCTTTTTATTAGCTACCTCAATCAACTTTTCCTTGCCCACAGTGACAAAAGGTCATACATGTGACCTTTACATCCCATTCCATTATTCACATATGTCAGGTTCATTAATTTCCAGAGTAGAAACTCCTGGATCCACCCATTTTGCATCCTCCTGACATACACTACAAACCTCTGAGCTCAGAAGTGTTGCTCATTTTTGATTTAATTTAGTGTTGTGTTGAGGTTGACGACATGTCTCTTGGGGTTTAGACTGCTATGGACTGAACTTGGAGCCTACTTTTTATAAGCAATATGCTCTTCTGCTATAAATTGCCCTATCATTTGAATAATGGCTAAGCCAATAAGGGAGGCTTTAGAGATGATCCTCATATCTATCTTCACTTTGTAAATAAAAGTGTCACAGACTGAGTAAGTACAGCATTGTTTCTGCAACTTATAAATGATAAAATTTGTTTTCGGTACACTAGTATTTTCAGTGTGCAAAGGTGCACATGTTTTGGCTTATTCTTTTTCACAAGTATACATAATGAGGAGCCTGTTCTGTTCCTGTCAAACTAGCCTGCATGCCAGTTGCCAAGAATTGAGGCCACCAAGTTGCTTACCCTCAGCTTTACTAACCCTTCAGTTATTACTCTGCATGATGGACAGGAATTTGACTCTGTATTAAAATAATGTTAAATTTCGACAATAGCAGTGTTGAATAAACATGGTATTTTTATTTTTATTTTAAAAAACCTTATACATTCTGTGTACATTCTTTCAGAACTTGCACTGGATGAACTGTATCCTTTGGAGCCCGAAGTCAATGACCAGGAAATGGATTGCAGATAATTGTCTTTCAATAATGTATTTGTTTATATTCCAAAAAAAGGTTACTATTGAAATGTAATTCGATGTGCTTTTTAAAATTTACAATTTAATGCAAAAAATGTTTCCTATATTAATTACAGAAACCATCACAACCCAAGCAATATATTACTTTTGTATTGAATAAATTCCCATAATGAAACATAAATTCCCAAAGAATATATTAAAAATTATATTTATAAACTTTAATCATTGTGCCTGAAGAGTTATTTACAGTTAGGATTCGAGGTAGGTGAGAGTCAGGACTATTATTCTCATTAAATCTCCAAGTACAATTTGATGAATCTGATTTCCTTAAACGTTGATAATGCTTTATGAATTAATATTGCCTTTTTTAATTAACAAGGACAATTTAATGTGTATTTCACTGGTCCAGTTACAGAAAAATGCTTGTATTTTTGAATACTGTTTCATATCTGAAATTTTATACTGTATACCAATGGGTAAAACTGAAATCACTTTTGCTTATTTCCAAATAAATCTCTGTCAACATTATAAACGAAAGGATAGAAAATCAAGGTAATAAGTATTTGTAATCTGTTGTTTACTGTGAAAAAAAATGATAAAAATAATAAATCCTGAATCTTTTTTTTTTTCTGTGACTAGAAATTACAGTTAACATCCTATGTTCTTTGTTTTTATCTTTTTGGAGAATTGCAGGCTGTAGCAGCTTTACTCTGGTAGAATGGCTTATGTATCACAGTAATACAATCCCATAATTTTAGCATTCACTTGTTAAACAAGAAATGCACAGCTTATTAATCAAATGTTTATTTTTATCCTAAAATCAGTAACCAACATTTTTCATCAGTCTTTCCTCTATTGTATATTTAGCATCAATGTGAGGAAATATACCCTATAATATTAATTGTCAGAATATCTTATTTTGCATTGTTATAGTCTATTGTAGGAATTACATACTGTAGTTGAACAATGTCACTTAACAATTCTTGTCTGATACTGAAAAATTAAGCAATATTGGACTGGATTAATACTTGGATGGAAAGTCTTGAGTCACTTTTAGGCCTAGAGATTAAACAAGAAAGTTTTAAAAAATATATTGGAAAACGGCAAGCCATCCCTGATCTCCCTTCCTTCCGCCGCGCCCTCAAGACATGGCTATTCCAACAAGCGGGACTGGCCTAGGGCAATTTTTAAGAGGGGTTTTTAGATGGGTTTTTAATCATATTTTAATCAGACAAATTTAAATATTTCATTTTAATTAATTTTAATTTTGTAAATTGTTATTGGTGTTTTTAATCGATTGTCAGCCGCCCTGAGTCCGCAAGGAGAAGGGCGGGCTATAAATTTGAATAATAAAATAAAATCTCTGAATTGTTGCCAAGAAAACAAAATTGATGTGTCCATGAAGTTACCAGGATATTTTACTATGCAAGTTAGCTGTTTCAAGTGTGGTGGTACTACTACATCTCCAGACTTGCACTGCCAAGCTGTGGTAATGCTTGTAATATTACTAATGTTCTTCCTTTCAACTACAGGTACTAGACCTTAAGGTATTGAATGATCTATCTACGATTCCTACTCTATATTCCACCAGCATTCCCCTCCGTTTTTAAAGCCATCCAACCATTTTCATTCCTTGAGGGTTAAGGAAAAATAGTTCAATTGAATCACCTTTTTTTCTTGCTGTAATGAATGTATTTTAAGTCGACACTGTCTTAGACAATAGCATTCTAAGAAGACATTCCATAGTAGAGAGCCATTTGAATGTATATGTGTTTTAAAGATCATCAAAAGATCATCAAAAACTGCTGCGGCGGTTGGGTGGGTTGGGAATGGGGGGCACCGTGATGCGGTGGTTCTCTTCCTTCCTCACCGACCGTACGCAGTCTGTATTGGCAGGGGGACAGAGGTCGACCCCAAGACCCCTAACTTGTGGGGTTCCACAAGGGTCGGTCCTCTCTCCACTTCTGTTCAATATTTATGTGAAGCCGCTGGGGGAGATCAT
>NW_015387698.1:254436-258335 GCF_001527695.2 Protobothrops mucrosquamatus
ACCCCCCACCGACCTGTACGCTCTCACAGAGTGGGTCTCCTCAGGGTGCCGTCAGCCAGACAGTGCCGGCTGGCGACCCCAAGGGGGAGGGCCTTCTCTGTGGGAGCCCCCACCCTCTGGAACGAACTGCCCCCAGAGATCAGGGTGATCCCTGATCTCCCTTCCGCCGCGCCCTCAAGACGTGGCTGTTCCAACTAGCAGGACTGGCCTGAGGGATTTTAAAGGGGGTTTTAATTACTTTTAAATTGGACATATTTAAATATTTCGTTTTAATCAAATTTTAATTAAGTATGTATATATGTTAGTATTTTATTCAATTGTCAGCCGCCCTGAGTCCGTAAGGAGAAGGGCGGGATATAAATGCAATTAATAAATAAAAATAAAATAAATAAAAAGTTCAAGCTTGCTTATGTTGTGTACCTTAATTAATAATTCATTTTAATTATTTAGCAGCCGAATCCAGGAAATCACTGACCAGCAACTCACTAAACAGTACAATTGTGCCATTGTGACTATAATGTCAACATCTTTGTTTCATAAACCAGTGCAATGAGCTGAACCAAATATTCAGTGTGATAAGAAAAGAAAATTTAATTAGAATGCCATGTTTGTTTCAAGTTCAATATCATGTTGTGTACAAATTTTAGCCGCCTGATTTAGAAGCTGGCATGAGTCAGCAGAAGTAAAAGAACTAGGGAAGAAGCACAGATATAGCCTTGGAGTGAAGTAATGAGGGCTGATGAGCTCTTGTGGGGTCTGGATGTAGGCAGCATTTCTGTGAGTCAGGTCTTGTATATAGGGGGCAAGGGGGACCCATCACTTCAGTTGCTGGAGGACATGACAGATGATAGATAGATAGATAGATAGATAGACAGATAGACAGACAGACAGACAGACAGACAGACAGACAGACAGACAGACAATCTTTATTGTCATTTTTTTCCTGTGGGCACATTGACACACATTAAAAATGTTATTTGCTTGCTCTCAAAGTACATATAACACACATTTAAACATGCTATATACAACATATGTATAAACCTACACCCTTACATATAAATACATATAAATATTAATCATTGTCCATCTTGAATACATAGTGGAAAGAGGAAGCTTGAGAATTCACAAGGTCAATACTGTATGGAACGAAACTATGACTAAATCTGGATGTTGCTTCAGATACCATGGAGCTTCCTCCCAAAAAGTAACAAGGAAAACAGGTCATGAAGAGGAATATGTAGTGTTCCAGACAATCTTGCGGACCCTGCTCAAGCAACGCTTCTGTGCTATGTCCTGGATGGAAGGGAGGGAACTACCAATAATCTTTTCTGCCATCCTCACCACTCTCTGCACTGCCTTCCTGTCTGAAGCAGTAATGCTTCCAAACCAGACTAATGCAATGTGACAGGATGCTGTTGATCGTCCCTCTGTAGAAAGTGGTAAGGACAGGAGAAGGAAGGTGTACTTTTTTCATGTGATGCAGAAAATACAGGCGCTGCTGTGCCAGCTTCACCAGTGTCTCACTGTTGAGCGACCAAGCCAGCCTACTCATTAACTGCACACCCAGGAATTTGATGCTGGTAACCATCTCCACAGATGAATCATTAATGTGCAGAGGAGTGGGGCTGTGCCTGCCTTTTTTGACATCAACAATGATCTCTTTGGTTTTTCCAATGTTTAAAACTAGGCTGTTTTTCTTACACCAGTTCACCAAACCCACAACCTCCTTGCAGTAAGCACCCTCATTGTCATCATGAATAAGACCCACTACTGGATCTTACTATAATAAGACATGCTACTTGTCTGACCTGTGAAAGAGACGGGAAGCCACGTTTTAGCAAGTGTTGCAGAACATGCTATTTGGAGAGTGCTAGAAGTTTTGGTTAGAGAAAAACGTAGTAATAATACAAGAGAATTTGTATGGTTGCAATTACCTGGTGCTGGAAGGAGAAGAAGCTGAAGATGATAGTGGGAGGTTTCCCCTGGCAGAAGAGAAACAAAATCTCAGATAGACGAAGTTTGCAGACAGATACTTGGAGTTTTGAAGTAACCTCAGATCACGAAGGCCTGGGAAAAAGGCCCAGAGGGAGATGTATCACACAGTGTCTAGGCCAGTGGTGGCGAACCTATGGCACGGGTGCCAGAGGCGGCACTCAGAGCCCTCTCTGTGGGCACGCGTGCTGTCGCCCCAGTCCTAGGCCTTCAGCTGGGTTTTATAAAACCTTTTCGCTTTCGTCGCCATGTGCAAAAAAAAAAAAAAAAAGGTTCAATCAGTCAATTTCAACTTGTGGGGAAAAAAAAGTTCTTGCAAAGTTGGAATTGATTGATTGAACTTTTTAGTCCACCCAGTCTGCTGTTATCACCGAAGCCATGCCCGTCCAATGGGTCACACCCACCCAATGGGCCACACCCACCCGGCACTCGATGATGCATAAGTGAGTTTTGGATTGCAGTTTGGGCACTCAGTCTCTAAAAGGTTCGCCATCACTGGTCTAGGCAGAGGCCAGCTGCCAAGATCCAGACAGAAAAAACTTGCTGAATGCTTTCCACAGCAGTACAACCAATTCCCTTCCTATCTCTTTCTTGGGGAGTGGGCTAAAAGAAGAAAAAGGTGGGAAAGCTGATAACTTAGCACTGGACCAATGGGTTGTTATTGAATAGCCCTGAGTAAAGGCTGGGAGAAAGTGACATATTTGTAAATGGGAATTCCTAATTGCTGTAAATAACACTTACCATAGTAAAAGAATCAGAAAAGCCCCTACCATCTCTGTCATTGTGAAGCAGTTGTCCTTAGTTAAAAAGACATCCAGCTGCCAAAGAACCCATGGCCACACTGTGACACACTAAGGTTGATGTAATGTTATGTCTGGGAAAAGATAGTAATTTTAGACCCTCTCATCAAACTGAACAAAACTCTTCAGGTAACTTCTCCAAAACAGCTACACTGGAAACTGGAATTCAACCATAGCAAACCACAAATCATATATTAAATCCAGTTGTGGATCTCGTGGTATGAGCTTCCATCTCTGCTTTCATGTCTGGAAAGAATTTTTTAAAAACCACTTGGTGCCAAGAATTCCATAAATAAAAACAAATGCTAATTCCTCAGATACTGAAGTTCAAGACCAGAATCAAGAATCCATCGTGAACCTCAGTTTCACTTCTGCAGCTGGACATCCAGGACAAAATACTTCTGAAAGATAATCAAGGAAGAAAGGCATAATTATGCCTTTAGAGATTGCTTTATTCCTAACTGATTTTTAAAGCAAACAAGCATAGATACCAGTAGTGTGATGTGTCAATCCATTAAATATATGCTTTCCTTACACCACTCAGCCACATTGTAAGGCCTCAAAGTATCTTTAGCCTCTCTTTTTCTTTGCCATTCTCTGACTGTGTTTGGATTTTATCGCATACGTACTTTAGCTATGTTACATCCTGTTAAAAAAAAGTTTTTTTCTCTCATTTATTAATCCTTTTTGTAACTTGCCGTTTTAAAATAAAGTTTCTGTGTTTTCTTTCTCTTCTGGCTGATGGGAAAGGAAGCTTTCTGGTGTCATCTTCTGTTCACCAGAGAGATGAATCCTTTTTTTCCCCTCTATGTGTTCAAGATTAATTGCAGAACATTAATCAAGATAATATCCATTGTTGTTTTTGATCGCTAACATTGTCATGAGAAGTAGGGTGCAACTGTTTTTATCAGTACTTGTTCAGTGGACTACACTGCTGGTAAGATGTTTCCTTCATCTACCACTACCAAAATTGAGCCCAAACATTTCTGTTGCTAAGTGAGACAGTTGTTAGGTGAGTGTTGCCTAATAATAATAATAATAATAATAATAATAATAATAATAATAATAATAATAATAATAATAATAATAATAATAATAATAATAATA
>NW_015387698.1:258754-283052 GCF_001527695.2 Protobothrops mucrosquamatus
CAGTACTTGTTCAGTGGACTACACTGCTGGTAAGATGTTTCCTTCATCTACCACTACCAAAATTGAGCCCAAACATTTCTGTTGCTAAGTGAGACAGTTGTTAGGTGAGTGTTGCCTAATAATAATAATAATAATAATAATAATAATAATAATAATAATAATAATAATAATAATAATAATAATAATAATAATAATAATAGTTGGAAGGGACCTTGGAGGTCATCTAGTCCAAAACCCTATACCATTTCAGACAAATGGCTGTCCAGTCTCTTCTAAAAACTTCCAGTGTTGGAGCATTCACTGCTTCTGGAGGCAGGTTGTTCCACTGGTTAATTGTTCTAACTGTCAGGAAATTTCTCCTTAGTTCTAGGTTGCTTCTCTCTTTGGTTAGTTTCCATCCATTGCTTCTTGTCCTGCCTTCAGATGCTTTGGAGAATAGCCTGACTCCCTCTTCTTTGTGGCAGCCCCTGAGATATTGGAACACTGCTATCATGTCCCCCCTTGTCCTTCTCTTTGTTAAACTAGACATACCCAATTCCAGCAACCGTTCCTTATATGTTTTAGCCTCCAGTCCCCTAATCATCTTTGTTGCTCTTCTCTGTACTCTTTCTAGAGTCTCAACATCTTTTTTACTTCGTGGTGACCAAAACTGGATGCAGTATTCTAAATGTGGCCTTATCAAGGCATTGTAAAGTGGTATTAACACTTCATGTGATCTTGATTCTATCCCTCTATTAATGCAACCTAGCATTGTGTTGACTTTTTTGGCAGCTGCAGCACACTGCTGGCTCATATTTAAGTGATTGTCCAGTAGGACTCCGAGGTCCCTCTCACAGTTGCTACAGATGGTTCTGTGCCTGAATAGAATGGAGGATATTGTGTTGGGTAGACTGAACTTCCCTGTGGCTATATTGTCCCAGGATGCTCAAGGTATGGCCACAGCAGGAGCTGAAGCTGTCGCCATGACAGTTCTAAAGAAAAGGAGGACCCAGGATGCAATCAGTGCAGAAAGGAATAATTATTAACATCTGTTTTCTGCTAATAAATGTACTGATTTAACATGCAAGTATAACAAATATAATACACATATAAAACAGCATACAGTCATTATGAGAAATATATCGGCATTTTCCTATCCAATTTATACAGAAATACTAGAAGAAGCTCCTATCCAAAGGAGTTCTCACTTGGAAATGGCCTGAATTTGCCCCCCACATATTTACTTACAATGAAATTTGAAACCCAATTTCACTCAAGTGCAGTTTTAACAGGGCTCTAGCCTTAATAATAATAATAATAATAATAATAATAATAATAATAATAATAATAATAATAATAATAATAATAATAATAATAATAATAATAATAATAAAGTTGGAAGGGACCTTGGAGGTCATCGAGTCCAACCCCCTGCCCAGGCAGGAACCCTACACCACTTCAGACAACTGGCTGTCCAGTCTCTTCTTAAAAACTTCCAGTGTTGGAGCATTCACCACTTCTGGAGGCAGGTTGTTCCATTGGTTAATTGTTCTAACTGTCAGGAAGTTTCTCCTTAGTTCTAGGTTGCTTCTCTCCTTGATCAGTTTCCACCCATTGCTTCTCGTCCTGCCTTCAGGCACCTTGGAGAATAGCTTGACTCCCTCTTCTTTGTGGCAGTCCCTGAGATATTGGAACACTGCTATCATGTCCCCCCTCGTCCTTCTCTTCGTTAAACTAGACATACCCAGTTCCAGCAACCGTTCCTTATATGTTTTAGTCTCCACTCCCCTAATCATCTTTGTTGCTCTTCTCTGTACTCTTTCTAGAGTCTCAGCATCTTTTTTACATCGTGGTGACCAAAACTGGATGCAGTATTCCAAGTGTGGCCTTACTAAGGCATTGTAAAGTGGTATTAATACTTCACGTGATCTTGATACATCTTTTTCTAGAGACTTATCTTATATTGGCACCGTGAAACTCTAAACCAGGGGTAGTCAATCTTGGCTCTTTTATGACTCGTGGACTTCAACTCCCAGAATTCCTGAGCCAGCACAGCTGGCTCAGGAATTCTGGGAGTTGAAGTCCACTAGTCATAAAAGAGCCAAGATTGACTACCCCTGCTCTAAACAGTCAAGTGGATCAGAGTCATTCATCTCCCTCCCACTCAATCTCCCTCTATTGATGGTATGAAGTGTTGATGGGGACAGTCTGAAGTCAAAGTGTAACTAGATTTATCTGGATGAAATTACTGAGCTCTTTGTTATTGGAAATCTTGAACAATCAAGTTTCCTAATCTGGTTTGCATCTGTTTCATATACTGTTTGTCAATAAGACAAGGCTGCGGGCCTGGAGGACAGTAATTGGAGGAAGCATTCATTCTTTTGATTTTAGAACATCTGAGTACAACTTTGAGAATACTCTTTGCCAGTATTCAATTTAATCAATTTAATCATTTGGTCAAGGTTAACATAAAAACAAGAACAAAACCTCAGCAAAACAGAAATGGTCTCTCAATGGCACCATACCGAAAATTTCAATTTCAATCACCATCTATGGATATAGTTTTCTATTGTTCATACTAAACTAAATGGGCCCAGTAACTGAGATGAGAATGGCTAAAAACTGAGAGTAAAACCATTGTATCGTTTGAAACTAAGACATTGTTCCTAATCAAAGCTAAATGGCAGGAGTCTGGAAAATGATTTACTTGACAGATGTCAGCCCCCATCTAGTTTTAATATGGCAGAATTTAGCAATATGTAAGGAGGTGCCATCTGAATGATCTGAAAGGAGAGGTTGTATGTAATAAGGTGCCACGTGTCTGGGATATTTTGCTATATGAGAGCCAATGAAATGAGCTGCCTGAAATAGAATAAGACATAAACACAATAGATTGTACAGTGTTTGTGCACAAACACTTAATTGGACAGCATAGAGTATTTATTTCTACCTGCCTTCTAGATTCTAGAACAATAGTTGGCAGAGCATGAAGCTGAGCTGATGAAGCTCAGTTGGAAACTGACATAGAATTTAAATATCCCACAGGTCTGAGTGAGGAAGATCAACTATTTAAGGCAACATCTTAGAAAAAATAATAGAGGATGCTTACACTTAGGTGACTTCCCCACCCACCCCACCACCCACCCCACAGCATTTTGCAATACATACAACACCATGACCAGGTTAGGGAGATAACTGTAGTCACAACAAACAAGCTGAAAACTGCAAACAGGAATATTATAATCACTTGTGAGTGTCCTTGACTGTGTAAACGTTTTGGTAATTTGCTCCCTCCTCCCTGATGTCCTGTGCTTGGATTAAATGCAGAAAAATGAAGAATTCATGAGGAAACTTCCAAGTGGCCTTTTCATACCAGAACTGAGAAGCTTCAAAAGAAGGAAGGAAAGATGTATAGCAGGAAATACAATAACAATGTCAATTAATAGATCATCTGCAACAATGGAGCAAGTTTAAACAAATTCTAAAGCTTTCTGATAAATGAGGCAAGTATCAGGAACTCAGATGATAAATTGTAGGTCATATTAATTTAGATTATTTCAACTAAATAATTTCTCATTGAAAATTTTTCAGCTGAAAACAAGCACAACACAAAATTCTCATGAGATAATCTTTAAGTAATTCTAAACTAAAGAACAGAGATTTTCTTTACAGCTTTAGAAGCTTCTGGATTTCTGTTAAATAACTTTCAGTAAAATAGTTTTGAATGGAATGTTTGGAAAGCTAAATTGTGAATTAATGAGTCATTGTTTCCATTCTAGCCATTATTTGCATTCCATGGTCAGTGGATTCAAATAAACTGTTTACAGATGTAATGGCTGTTCTTTTTGAATAGTTATTTTGCATGCCCCAGTGTTCAAAATATGTGTTTATGTGAACTCTGTTTGGCTAAGAGTTAAACAAATATGACTAAATTATAGCATAGATTCTACAACTGCCATATTTAGAACAGCATAAGGAATTCTCACTGTTCACACCATATTAGTTTAAGAGGAAATACAGAATGAGCTTCTTTTTTGTCACCCACATAAGATTTTAGCCAGCTTCTGCCTCCCAATTCCTCTTTTTTCCTTTCATAACTCTAGTCATTTTCATTAAATAACAAAATTTACCCCATTTTGAAAGATGTATGATAATAATAATAATAATAATAATAATAATAATAATAATAATAATAATAATAATAATAATAATAATAATAATATAGTTGGAAGGGACCTTGGAGGTCATCAAGTCCAACCCCTGCTCAGGCAGGTAACCCTATACCATTTCGGACAAATGACTGTCCAGTTTCTTCTTAAAAACTTCCAGTGTTGGAGCATTCACCGCGTCTGGAGGCAGGTTGTTCCACTGGTTAATTGTTCTAACTGTCAGAAAGTTTCTCCTTAGTTCTAGGTTGCTTCTCTCTTTGGTTAGTTTCCATCCGTTGCTTCTTGTCCTGCCTTCAGGCGCTTTGGAAAATAGCTTGACTCCCTCTTCTTTGTGGCAGCCCCTGAGATATTGGAACACTGCTATCATGTCCCCCCTCATCCTTCTCTTTGTTAAACTAGACATACCCAGTTCCAGCAACCGTTCCTTATATGTTTTAGTCTCCAGTCCCCTAATCATTTTTGTTGCTCTTCTCTGTACTCTTTCTAGAGTCTCAACATCTTTTTTACATTGTGGTGACCAAAACTGGATGCAGTATTCCAAGTGTGGTTTTACCAAGGCATTGTAAAGTGGTATTAATACTTCACGTGATCTTGATTCTATCCCTCTNTTAATGCAGCCTAGCACTGTGTTGGCTTTTTTGGCAGCTGCAGCACACTGCTGGCTCATATTTAAATGATTGTCCACTAGGACTCTGAGATCCCTCTCACAGTTACTACTATTGAGCAAGGTACCCCCTATACTATACCTGTACATTTGGTTTTTCTTGCCTAAATGTAGAACCTTACTTTTTTTCACCATTGAATTTCATTTTGTTAGATAGCGCCCAGTGTTCATGTCTGTCCAGATCCTCCTGTATCCTAAGCCTGTCTTCTGGAGTGTTGGCTACTCCTGCCAGCTTGGTGTCATCTGCAAATTTGATGAATTCCCCATTTATCCCCTCGTCCAAATCGTTGATTAAGATGTTGAAGAGCACTGGGCCCAGAACAGAGCCCTGGGGCACCCCACTACACACTTCCCTCCATGTAGATGTGGTTCCATTGAGGACCACACGCTGAGTACGGCCAGTCAGCCAGCTATGGATCCATCTGGTGGTGATGCTGTCTAACCCACATTTTTCTATCTTATCAAGTAGTAGATTGTGATCTACTTTGTCAAATGCCATACTGAAGTCCAAATAAATTATATCCACAGCATTCCTCTGGTCCACTAATTTTGTCACTTGGTCAAAGAATGCAATAAGATTTGTCTGGCATGGTCTGTTTTTGACAAACCTGTGTTGGCTTTTAGTAATGACTTTATTTGCCTGTAGGTGTTCGCTGATTTGTTGTTTGATTATCTTTTCCAGAATCTTCCCAGGTATTGAGGTCAGGCTGATAGGTCTGTAATTTCCTGGATCCAATTTTTTTCCTTTTTTGAAAATGGGAACTACATCAGCTCTTTTCCAGTCCTCGGGTAGTTCCCCAGTGCTCCAGGATCTTTGAAAAATATAGTTCAGTGGTTCTGAGATCACATCTGCCAGTTCCTTGAGAACCTTGGGGTGTAATCCATCTGGTCCTGGTGATTTGAACTCGTCTAGGCTGGACAGATGCTCACTTACCATTTTCTTGCCTATCTTAACTTGTATTTCTATTCTATTTTTTATGGCACTATTTTTGATAGGTTGGTCTGTTTTTTCCCTTTGTGTAAAGACAGATGCGAAAAACGAGTTAAATAGTTCTGCTTTCTCCCTGTTGCTTGTCACCGTCTTGCCACTTTCACCCACTAATGGACCAATCATTTCCTTCACTTTTTTCTCGTTTTTTACATGTTGAAAGAAGCTTTTTTTGTTATTTTTGACTTTGGTCACAAGCCTTAGTTCATTTTGAGCCTTAGCTTTCCTCACTTCATCTTTGCAGGCTTGGGCTATTTGCTGATATTCTGACTTAGTTATGTGCCCCTCTTTCCACTTTCTATACTTGTCCTTTTTATCTTTCAATTTATCAGAGAGTTCTTTATGCAGCCATGCTGGTTTCTTTTGAGAACTGTTATTTTCCTCTTTGTTGGTATTGTGCTAGACTGGGCTTTTATTATCTCACTTTTCAAAATTTCCCAAGTTTTTTGAGTTGTTTTCCCCTGGAGGATTCTCATCCATGGAATCCTTCCCAAACCCTCTCTAAGTTTATTGAAATTAGCTCTCTTGAAGTCCAAGACTCTAGTTTGACTGTGTTCTATTGCTTGTGCTTCCATAATGTTGAATTCCAATATTGCATGATCACTTCTTCCCAAGGTTCCTATGGCTTCAACACCTTCTATTGTTTCATCTCTCTTAGTGAGAATTAGACCCAAAATGGCTAATACCCTAGTTCCCTTCTCTACTTTTTGGGAGACAAAGTTATCTGCTAGGCTACTCCTTGTAACATTCAAAATAGTATTAATGGGGAAATTTGTAGCCAACTTTGATTACTTCCTATCCAGAACTTAGAATGCTCTTAAAGGTGCCACAGGGAAATCCACCACACAATGGGAAAAACAAAAATACGATCATTTTACTAATGGAATGAACACATCATTCCAAACACTATTGGGGGAGATCAAATAAGTTTCCAACCATGCAATTCTGGAATGTTTAATCAGAGCAAATCTATCTGGAACTATTGTTACAAATAGAACCCCTCCATCCGCCAGTGTTGCTTTCAAGCTGGTTGGGCTGAAGCAACAGTGTTTGGGAGTTGTGAAAAAGTAGAAAGCAAGGGATACAGTTGAAACTGGAAGCATCTCTCTGCCTGAGCAAATAGGGGACCCCAATAATACTTCACATGACATGGCACACCTGCAATTTCTTCTGTTAATTTTGTCCCTCCCTTTCCTTGGACTTTCAGAGCCTAATTCATCCCATTATATATTTTAATCCACTCATGCAAGTAGTGCCACATATATAACCTCTTTTGCTGAGAGTTACACTAACTGTTAGAAGTTCTGTTGGAGAATAATATGTATTTGTCAGCAAGCACTTGTCAGAAATTCCTCAGATGTATCTATATCAGGCAATTATGGACAGATAATGAAATTGCTAGATTTCTGCCAGAACTGGTGAATCTACAATTAGAAGAATTCTCAAACATCAGTGGAAAGTGAAAGCTTCTCCTGTGGTTAAATTCCTTTGTATCTAAGCTACAGCGATCTAGTTGAGAAAAATGCTACTGTGAAAAATGCTGCTATTGTCTACATTATTCTGTTTGCCATTTTAGTTGGAAGTAGCTTCATGCATGTTAAAAAAGCAAAGAATTTAGCATGAGTTCATTTTAAATTATAGAGCTTCAATGAATCTACTAGATCAGGGGTGTCAAACTCAATTTCATTGAGGGCCGCATCAGCATTGCGTTTGCCCTCAGGGGGCCGGGTGGGTGCGGCCAGGGTGGGTGCAGCCTACTGGGTGGGTGTGGATGGAGTGGGTGTGGCCTATTGGGTGGGCATGGCCAGCTCTACATCGTTCACGTCAAGGGTGCCTGTGGGGGCCTGGGCAGGAGTGGGACAGATCTGAGGGTCTCTGGCAGAAAGGGGTGGGACCGGGGCAAGTGCCAAGGCATGGTCCATTTCTTCATTCCTCACAAAGGATGACACCTCCCCAGCATGCACCCAGGAGGCGGGGCCGACACAGCAGGGGCTGGTTCCTCGCTGTTTCTAGACGGCCTTGTGGAGCTAAGACTGAATGTGTTTCAGCATAGATGGCCACCACAAAATTGTACATTGGCTCCCGGCCGGCCTGGGCCAGGGCCAAGGCAGTGGGGGCCGTTCCCTCACTGTTTCCAGGATGGCTCCGCAGGCCACATGAAACCACTTCGCGGGCCGCATCTGGCCCCTGGGCCTTGTGTTTGACATGTCTGTACTAGATAATACTGTGCTTCCCCGAAATAAGACCCAACCAGAAAACAAACCCATACATGATTTTTCAGGATGCTCGTAATATAAGCACTACCCCAAAAATAAGTCCCAGTTAAGATCATTAACCAGATGGACGCATTTTGTACGTCCATTGCAACACACAACAGATGTATTGAATTATAAAATATTAATTAGTCTGTCTTTGCTTGCCTGCAACTGCAATGAAACAAGCAGCCACGCGGCACGCCTGGCAGGCCGGTTCCCATGACTCCCTCCATGTCTCTGCCTCCACCTGCTGCTGGTGCTGCTCCCATGAGGCAAGGCAGGTGGCAGGGCAGGGGCGGTACCACACCTGAGTGCTTGATCCTCACCATCCACCCTTGCCCTCCAGCTCCACTGCACACACAGGACGAGCCTCCCACCCGCCACCTCACCTGTGACAGCCTCAGCGAAGGGCAGGGAGCCCCCATCCCCAAGAAGCAGCCAGGACTCCCCTCCCTGCTCCGCCCACCCAAGCCCAGCCCTGGAGCTGCCCCACGCACCCTGTACCCGCACGCCTTAGGGCCCTGCAGCCAGGCCATCACCCCTGATTTAATGGTAGATTTAATGGGAATAATATTTTGACCCTGAGACAAGATGAGTGCAAAAACAAAGAGCTATTCTGTCGAGTTCAAGAAAGGAACAAGAATCTTATGGCTTTCTGCAAAGAGAAGCAGCTGGATCTTCGAATGGTCCAAAAATGGCGAGCAGAGTATGATAACCTCAGTCAACAGGTGGACTAGGGAAATGCTAAGAAGCGCAAGTGTGGCTCAGGTCGGCAACCATTATTTTCTGAACTGGAAGACAGCATCTGTGAATGGATTGCTGACAGGAGAGCAAAGGCTTTGGTTGTGCGAAGGGCTGATATTCAAGCACTTGCCCTTGCAATGGCACCACAGTTAGAAATATCCCCAGAATTCAAAGCATCTCAACTCTGGCTGGATGGCTTCCTTCAGCGATATGAACTGTCTCTAAGAAGATCAACAACACTGTTCAAACTGGAAGATACTGAACTTATTAAATGTGCACTTGCATTCAAGCCCTTTGTTGATGGCATCGATTTTTCTAAATACCAACTCTCCAACATGATTACCATGGATGAAACTGCAGTGTTTATGGGCCAAGGATCTCAAATGACAATTGATCAAAGGGGTGCCTCATCAATCTACATTCCCTCCACTGGTTTCGAAAGTGCACGTGTTACCAGCATTTTGGCAATTCATCTGGATGGAAAGAAAGCCCCACCTCTAATCATCACTCAGGGCAAGAAAGATAAGCTTGAACGTGTTTCAGGCATTTATGTTCTTGAAACTGAAGAAGCCTGGTGCACACAAGCAGTTATAAGGAAGTAGGTCGATTTAATGCTGCCACTTGTTTTGTGAGGTGGCCAAAGAGATCTGCTAGTCTGTGATTCAGCCAGCACTCACTGCACTAAAGACACGAAGAACTTCCTTGCAGAGAGAAGAATAGATCAAATAATGATTCCCACAGGAATGCCTGCCTCCAGACTTTTGATATTGCAATAAACAAGGACCATTTGCACATGGAAATCAATGACTACATTTAAAATAGAATGGAGAGAAATCAGTGTGGAAACTTTGAAAGCCTAGCCTGTCAGAGGGCCTGACCTGGGTGAAGAATTCATGGGATAAAATCACTGACAGCTGTGTTGCCAATGCACTACAAGCATGGCTACATGGACAAGAAGTGCTCATTTAAGGAGAGCTCTATTGCTGGACATGAGAGATTGGGGCCAATGGTTCTACAAGAAATGGAGTTGCAAGAAATTCAGAACGGAATTTGGGATTTGGAGAGTTATGATGACGTTCCAGAAGAAGATGGCATGATTGTATTTGAATAAATGTAGATTGTTGTACATCAGATGTGCTGTGCTTGTTCTCCTTGCCCAGGCTGGGCTTCCCAGGCTGGGGGGGGGGCTCCTGCTGGACGGGGCTGCTGCTGCTGCTGCTGCGAGGTGAGGCAAGGGAAGGCAGGTGGTGGGGCGGAGGGGGGCTGGCTTCTGGGCCTCAAGGTGCAGAGGTGTGGGGTGCATGGGGCAGCTCTGGGGCTGGGCTCAGGCAGGGCAAAGCAGGGAGGTGAGTTCCAGCTGCCTCTTGGATTAATTTGATAATCAGATAGGTATATTGTGTGAATGCAGCTGTATAAAGAAAAACATATTTTGGCTATAGTTTTGCTTGTGAAATACTTTTGGTAATATCCTGCTAGTCAAAGTTAACATAGTAAAAAAAAATTTTTTAAATCAATCAGCTTCTCTTTTCTCATTAAGCAGATTGGTTTCTTAATGGCATCAAAGATCAAAAGTCAGATTCTTTTGAATCTCCTTCCCAGCATGGTGGAATAATTAAAAAGAATTATTTTTTCTTTTTCCTTTTGATAATGGAGGCTGGAACTCTAGCAATTGGGTGGAAAAAAAAACAGGGATTTATCAACATTTTCTCTATAAGTAACCATTGATGGTAATCAGATCCCTTTCTAATTCTTCTTGCTGTCAGACTTGATAAATGCTATTCTGACTCTTCTCTCTAATTTTCCACAGCAGTTTTCCCCATTTTAATTTCATAAATAAGTTAGTGTTGGTAAAAAAAAAAATTCAGTCCAGAGCAGAAACCGTGGTGATGTTTTTTGTATTAAAAGATTCTAAGGAGGGAGGATTTTGAAAAGTACATCTCAAGTTCTGGGTGCAGAGTCTTCTCCAACCTGGACCACAATTCCAATATGCGAGGGTGTTGTTGCCAAAACTGGGTCTTAGCTTGGTGTCGAAGCCAATTAATTACACCAAACCCGAGGTATGGAAAAACAGACTTTTATTTTGGTACCAAGGAATAAAAGTCACCTCAGCTTTGAAAGCTACCGAGGCGTCCGTTTACAGTTTTACAGCAGTTTTTATAGCCAAAGGTGATTTTCATATACCCCTCTGCCCACCCAATACATCCCTTTTCCCTCCCTCCCCCAATAATAAATGCATAACATATAATATTGATTGGTCACCTGGATTGCAGCCCTCTAAAGCTTTCTAGCTTGCTATGCAAAATAGCTAAATGTCAGGCGACCTTTGCCCTCCTTAGGTCACGGGGAATATTGCAAAGCTTCTAATTTCCTGTGGCCAGCAATGTGGTTTTAACATTTCTTGTAAATGAAGCTCAGCATCCTGGCTAAGTGGTTAAATCTGTGATTCTGTCTCGTTTCATTGTCCCTGCACCCCCCCCAATCCCCCGCAGCCTCCTAATATGTCAACTGTTAGCAAGCTTGTCTGCAAAACCCTCAGTGAGCAGAAAGGAAAAAAGCTGTTAAAAAAAAGTTGTTTAAGAGTAAATGTTTCTTCTCAGACTTCATCTTCCTCACGCCCATCTCCATCACAACCACACCTGGGTCCTGTCTCCACATATGACCCTTCTTCTGATCCCCAGGGCCTCATTTGCACGTACATTCTTTCATTTGACCCTTCAAGGCGAAACCATCGTTTTCTAAAGTCTTACAAGAAATGTTAATGACTAGTAGAAAGGTTCTTTTTTGATTCAATTTTCATTGGGGAAGAAGGAACAGAGATTAAGCAAGCTAAGACTTGGAGATAAGGTGGCCTTCACAGTTGGCAGGACTCAGCAACCCCTTGTTGAAGATGGTGAAGGCAGCAGGAGGAATCAAGTTAATATTATCCTTCCTAAAAAGGGCCCTGAGATGGGATGTTCTCAGGCTACTCAAAGTAGAGGTGTGGTAGAAATGATGGGTGATGTTAGCATTTGAGGATTAGGTGATTGAAGACAGAGGAAGCTGCAGGCAAAAGGAGTGAGGGAAGGAGGGGGACAAATGAGAAAAACTTTGAAGTTGCTCCAAGACGAAAGGAGTGAAATACAGGAAGGAAAAAACAATAGCAGGAGACAGTAGCAGAAACAGTGAAAACAAAATCTGTCTTCCTTCAACTTGCAGGCAGATCGGATAGCGCTGATGGAAGCTATTGTATCTTCCTTGGAATCTGCCAAAAAGGGCATCTGAAAAGAGACATGGAGCGACGAAAAAGGAGTGTCTCCAGTCTCTACCTTCCTGCTTAGCCATATGCCCCACCTGCTCCCCAATATATTCTTGCTATAAAGTCCATAATTCAGGGCTATCTAGGGTTATTAAAAACAACATGATTGGTGCCTCAGTTAAGCACCTATAAAAGGGGTAGAGCTTTGATTATAAAGTGGTAGCCACCACCTTGGCCTTTTTTATTGCCCTCTGCAGATGCTCCTGGCTTTGTAGCTGCAGAATCAATACATTTTATCTCCAATCAGCAGGTAGTTTTTGTAGGTAATTCAGTAATTTAGTTACAATGATGCTTGGCTGGTCTGAAAAACAATAAAGACACACCCTAAACCGTTAAAAAAAGAAAAAAAAGTATAATTTGTGTTTTTTCCATATATGAAAGGGCTTATTGTTCTGCACATTATGCAATCCTACTCAAGATTCATGTACTGGATCAGACTAGCCAAATTATAGCTCTATAAGGGTCATTATAAGGTCAGGAACAGACCCCAGATTTGAACCTATTTTACGTGCTAAATCATAAGGAAGTTATCTTTTTTTCTCATTAGTTTGACTTTTTTTTTAACAGGCTTACTACTGAAAGCTCTATATTTCATCTTTATTGGAAGTTCACAATGAAAGTGAGGAAAACAAATGTTTTGTAATACTAAATGGATAACATACTAAAAGAACATACTTTTCTTGTTGAGGAATGCAATGTGTAAAAAGAACAATAGTGAAATATTAAAGTTTAGGTTTAAGATGATGTTGAGCACTTGCTCAAAATTTTCTTCCCTAATCATTTTTTTCAACTCGAGTTCTTTTGGTGATTGGAACATATTTGCACACATTATTAACACAATCCATTAATTTTACCTGGCTTTTTATTCCTTAAATTTTTCATATCCCTTTTTTCATTTCTCATTAACTCCATCCATATTTTTCTCAGGTTGCCCCCTTCCTCTTAAACCATTTCTTCTTCCTTCTGTATTTGTTCTGCAATTCAGTCCGCCTTCTTTCCCCGTTTGATCAAACCACCTCCTTTTTTAGGGGCCATGTTTTGATACAATCCACATTCATTTAGATCCTACTTGATACTGTCTTTGTTTCCACTCACCCCACCTCTTTCAAAATTTATTGTGTGTCTCTTCACACCCCAAACTCTCACTTCCTCAGGAGTACAGAAATGTTCACACAGCTGTGTCACCTATAACTAAATCAATGTTTTATTGCCATCCAAAGGAAAGGCCAGGAGAACAGACTGCTTTAGGTATGGAGGTTCAGCTGCAGGATGGTGGGACACTCTGATTTAATGACTTTGGGAGGTAAACAGCCAGGAGAAAACTCAGACGTTATTGTCAATACCTGAGATAAGAAATGGGAGAGGCCACCATAGTAAAGGAAAAGGACTAGCTAGACGCAGTGTTTCTCAACCTTGACAATTTTAAGGCATGTGGACTTCAACTCCCAGAATTCCACAGCCAGCATTGCTGGCTGTGGAATTCTGGGAGTTGAAGTCCAGATGCCTTAAAATTGTCAAGGTTGAGAAACACTGAGCTAGAGGGAGGGAAGTTTAAGTAGGTTAAGGCTTAATTTCTTATATTTTCTCTCCTATTCTGGAAACAATACTCTACTTCATACTACTGCATTAGTACAGAAATCAGTGCCAGAATAAAACCCCTCATTTGAGGGGTTATTGGTACTTTCTGAGTTTGCTTGTTTTCTTGCAGATGTTTCATTACCCAAACTAGGTAACATCATCAGTGCTAACATCTGCAAGAAAACAAGCAAGCTCAGAGAGCACCAAGGATCCCTCATGTCAACCCTGAGCTACAAATATTTTCCTTTATTAATCCCTCATTTGTTTAACTACTCTCTTTCTCTCTGTATATCTGTATCTGCTCCTATCCTGAGTCACGTTCCAACATACTGAAACACAATAGAATACTCAATAAAAACTATTTTAGAGGCACAGAAGAAGCTGGAAGTTGGGCTTTGTTGTATCTTCCTATCATAAGACTGCTCACAATTAGAGGTCACATGAAAAAAGAGCCACCACCAGGAAAAAGAAATCTTAGTCCCATTGAAATGTGTGGGAACGTTTAATTAAAACGAATATAAGATTAAGTGTATGTAAAACCCTAACCCTAACATTTAATTCAAGGATGCAAACACTTTTAATCTAAGCCAAATTCAAGTCATTTAAAAGCAATGTGTATTTTAAATGGTCTGATTTATTAGAAATATCCACAAATATGCTAGCCTTTTTCTGAATGTATTTTCTTTACCAGAAGCAACAACATGTAAAGGAAATTTTTTATTAAAAACAAAATCAAGATTCGGAACAAAAATATCACAGTACATTAATATTGTACAATAGCTATGGTGGCACAAGTTACAAAAATTTGAAAAAGGCACTTTAAAAGTTCACAATAAAAAAGGATAAACTAAAATCTTCTCTTCTTCAACAAAGAATGCAGCATTTTAATTGAGACACTACATGTGCCACTTGTTACAATCCTTCATACAAGTACTGTGAATTGTAACAGGACCCACTTCTAGCAGTAGAAAGTTCCATTAAAGAAACACCTTCTATTATAAATTTTACATAAACAAATACTTTTGAGAAATTCTGTTATAGTTGTGAATTACTGAAATCTTGCCAGTGTTAACTGTGATTTCACATATTACAATGATTAGAAACTAACCTCAGCATATATAGCCTAAATAAGGAAACAAAAGCAGCTCGAGGCAAGCAGGCAAACGGCCGTCAGCAAAATAATACTATGATTCCATAATACAGCACAGGGATAGAGAGAGAGGTATTCTTTCTGAGACCGTATGTGGAAGTAAAACCATAGACTGAGTCATGCTGGGATAAAACCTGAAGCTTGCTGAAATAAGATATCTCTAATGGGTAGGAATAAGGGGGGCAAACTCTTTCAGACTTACAGGTCATCCTCGTCTTACAACTGGTTGCAAAAAAAGTCATAAAATCATATGATATCCTGCTTTACAACCATCATGACTTGCGATCATAAATGGCAGACTTCATTATGGTTGTAAGTTGAGAACTACAATAGTGGAGCTGAACATAAGCTGCAGAAATCAGCCATTTTCTCTTTCCTATGCACAAAGAAGTATTCCATTATCCACATACATAACTTTTGATTTTCTGATATCCTTTCATTTTTCTGTAACATAATGTAGTCCACTTTTCTCAGATGAGTGCACTTTATTGTGTTGGATTATAATTTACAGTATATCCAGCAAGCATGGCCGTAAACCAACATATCTCAAGATTAGTGCTATGGAAAAGACTGATACAACCTATTAATGCAGAGGAGATACTACATTTTTTGAAGAGAAACGTTCCTGTGTAAGTTTACTGTAAAGTCCCCCTTCATATTAAATGAAAGCTCTACAGAATTCAGTCTTAATTATTCTGCAAGTATCTTAAATAGAAAAATGGAACTGAAACTGGGAGCTTTAGAAGACACAAAGGTGACAAATATTCTTCAAACACCAAGACTACAATCCTATAACTACGGAAAACTATTAGCAGTAGAAAAAAAAGCTCCCAAACCATGTATCTCTTGGCTGGTATTTCTGAACAGGGACTACAGTTCTCAGAACTTAACTAATCTCATAGTCTGGTTTTATAAGCTGCACTGATTTATTTTGGGTTCTGTATCACTTTATTTGGAGCAAAGTTGTTTTCCTTTGGATTGCTTTAACTATGCAGAGATTGGGAGCCATCTCTTTTTTCCTGGGGTGTTAGCCCAGGGTTAGGCTTTCTTCCTTATCAAATTAGTTCCATATTACTATGTAAAGAGTTTTGAAATGTTTCCACTTTCATACAAGTGTCTAGGATGCCAAATTCAATACAGATAATGTTTGTTTCAAGACAGAAATTCATCTCTCTTTTTCTCTCCTTAAGTAGTTGAAAAATTACTTTCAACTGAGAAATGGATTGTTCTGAAATGGCAGCAAAACATCCATTTAAAATGAAATATTACTGTGATATTTCCTCCTTCTAATAATATGCTCAGGCTAATGAGACTCTAATCAAAACAAATACAGCCTAAATCAAAACTATATATATGCCTATAGGAAATAGATTGTCAGTTAGATAAGAAAAATGGTTAATGTGGGGAGGAATGAAATGTCCCATTTAAATAGCATAGAGCAGGGCTATGTAATTTAACATCCCTCCGGCTGGATTTAAATTCCCAGCAGCCTCTGGATGCTAAGGGCAAGGGATTCTGGGAACTACAGATAAAAAAAGCAGAAGAGGTCACTACATTATTTATCTTTGTTTGGTCCGAGTCCGGGTCTTCTTTCATAAGAACACAACGTGCTGTAATATTTTGTTGCAGAACACAGAAAGCTGATAAATGATCCCATTCAACAATCTCCATGCAACAGAGAATTCAAAAGATTTTTTTGGTATAGTGATAAAATTCCAATGAAATTCAAATATTTGCACTGTGATACTGAATGGCTGTGCAAGTGCTGCATAATGGATAAAAACAAGGGAATTATTGAACAACATGCCCCATTTCTTGCTAAAGAGCTATTTCCCTATTATTTATAAAACATTGTTTCACAGCAGATGTTACTCTTCCCTGGAGTAGAGATTAGCCGATTCTAAATTGATTTTGATGAAATAATGACAAAATAATTCCACAAATGATTGTTCCTAGTTAATCCAATTATATTTTTGATGTTTACTTTTTAGGTTCTTTCTTAGATTCACCACTATTTTCTTTTTTTTTTTTTTACAAAAAAATCATATTTTAATTGCTTGAATTTCTTGCACGTCTCAATGCACTGTAAATAAAATTGTCTAAACTGTGACCCATCCCTCCAAACAGATATGTTGGAATAATATCTTCAGAAATAACTCCTTGTGAAAAAGGCAATTTGAAGAGGCTTCCACAGAGACACACAGCAAAAGTCCATTTAATAGGAAGCCTTTGGAGGATCCATATATGCTGGATTATAAGGAGGTTGAGCTGAAGGAGCTGAGGCACCAGCTGTAAAAGAAACAAACAGACAAGCACAGCAGGTTAGTGGCTGTCTACAGTTTTTCTTTTTATAATTATTTCTGCATATTTTTTAGATTTTCATCACAAGAGCTAGTGTCCATATTGTTATGAAATCAAGAAAGTGTCTATGTAGATTCTCAGTCATCCAGGTATGGTGGTCCCAAAAGTGCTTTTTTCAGAAGGCGACTGGACTTTGTTTTTTCTTTGAAGACGTTTTGCTTCTCATCCAAGAAGCTTCTTGGATGAGAAGTGAAACATCTTCAAAGAAAAAACAAGAAAGTCCAGTCGCCTCCTGAAAAAAGCACCTTTGGGAAATCAAGGAAAGTCTCTAACTTGATCTGTAGGTTCTGAAAATTATATCGCAGAATGAAGCGTATTAAAGTGAATTAATGTCCATGGGGAACGTTTGTTCTTCCGTCATAGTAAACAATACAAACACGTTGCTTGGAGCACTCTGTAAGATGTCTGTATGGAAGCCTTATTCCTATAGTAGGAAAAGAAGCCTTCCTTGTTGGGCCAAAATGTCTCCCTAATCTCCATCTAGCTCTCCTTCTCTACTGAGTTAATTGCCTGCTGTACAACAACACTCCTTCTATAGAGATAGTCTTCGAATTACAACCACTTGTTTAGCAACTGTTTGAAGTTATAACAGCACTGAAAAAAGTGACTTACAACTCACCCTTGAATTTATGACTCTCACAGAATACCCAAGTTCACACAATCAAAATTCGGACATTTGGTAACTAGCATGTATTTATGACGGCTGCAGCATCCTGGGGCCATATGATCAACCATTTGTGACCTTCCCAGCCAGTTTCCAACAATGGGGGGAAACATTCACTTAACAACTGTAGTGTTTCACTTAACAACTGTGGCAAAAATCATAAAATTGGATGTGACTCACTTAACAATAGCCTGCTTAGCAATGGAAATCATGGCCCCTATTGTGGTCAAAAGTTGAAGACAACTTGCATCTGAAATGTTAGGTTGTTGCTTCTTTCTTCTGCACCACATCTGTATTACCCTATGGAGATTTATAGGCAAAGTGGTCTCTCTCTGATGAACATTGCGTAGGAAATGATATTGCTGGGCCTCTTCAAATCCTTGAAGGGGGCTTCGCTTTGATGAAATACAAGCAAAGTACCTCCTTGAAGATCTTTCATGAAGCAAAGCTTACTTTATGGGAAAAGACTAAGAGAAGTCATCCTCTGCAGTGCTGGTCAAAGTCCTTCTAGACTGGGATCTCTCAGCAAACACTGTAGAAAGACTATGGAGTGCACCAAACCAATCCTGCAGCATGAATCGAAGCAATCTGCCCTAAAGCCCCATCCTCATAAACCAAAGATCTTCCAGGCAGAGCAGTATCTGCTGAATTCTGCACCATGCATCTGTTTCTTTTTTTCTTTCTAGCACAGTGGTTCTCAACCTGTGGGTCGGGACCCCATTTGGGGTCGATCGACCATTTCATGGGGGTCGCCAAGCAAGGCTGTCTGCCATTTTTTTTGTCTGCCATTTTTTCCCCCTTTTCCAGCTGGTGCCTTACCTCCCTTGGGCTGGGCCAGCTGGTGGTTGGCCTGCTCCGTCTCTGCCGCTTGCCAGCTATGCCTCGGCCGGCGCAGGGGGCGGAACCATGCATGCACGGCGCTCCCGGGCAGGGAAAGTCCTCAACTTATGACCGGTTGGGTAGTCCTCGACTTATGACCGGTTTAGTCCTCGACTTACGACCAGTTTAGTCCTCGACTTACGACCGGTTTAGTCCTCGACTTACGACTGGTTGGGGTCGCGGCATTAAAAAGGTTGAGAACCACTGTTCTAGCAGTTTTAGTACCCCTCTCCCCTCTTCTTTCCTTACCTGCCACAGTTTCCTGGTATGGTGGTGGCCTTATAGGCTGTGTAGGATAGGGCGGAGGGTACTGGGTTGGGTAGGGTGCTGCTGGCATTCCAGGTTGGGGCTGTACCGGCAATGGATTGTATCCTTGGTATGCTCCTGCGGCATAAGCAACTGGAACCCCAGGCTGTTGAGGGTAAGGCACCTGCATCACAGTTGTGGATGTGGTGACAATAGCTGTAAAACACAAGAAGGGTGTTTAGAAAGGAATCAGTACAGGAATGTGATCGTTAGGTGTCAGGGCATTTATGTGGTTACTAGGAGTAGAATATGACTGGATGGCACATAACCAATTGATCAATCACAGTGTAATGGTATGTGGGAAAGACCTTAGGAGATTGGGGTGAAGCGATGATGCCTAGGGACTGATCAGGTAAGAGGCAGCACAGTCTGCAGCTGGATAGTGAGCAGAGCAAGAAGCTCAGAAGGGACTTTCCCTGCTTTCTCAGGCTGTAAAGACGACGGCAGAATTGTACTTTCAGATTTGCAGATTCTGTTAATGTTTCTTTACAACAAAATAGAATTAGCTTATATGTTTCCTGTCCCGGTTTACCTGGTAAGGCTGACTCAGGGCAGGAAGGAAACTCAACTATTTCCCTTCTTCTGCTGGTTTTATAACTTGGCCACTATTTTTCAAATAAGTTTTGAGCTTTCTCCATAGGCAAGAGGTAGAAAAAGAAACTTATCATTCCTCCCACCAGAAATGTTACTTCTGCTAAGAGGCACACCAAGAGAAGATGTCTGATCTTCTAGTATCTTCTGTCCCACACCTGCTGCTTTGCCCAGATACTTAGAAGCTGTAAGCCAACCTTTCCATCCTTATTCAAGACTACAATGCCCATAATTCCCTATAAGTATGGTCACTGGAATCTCCCAGCTCCTGGGGATTTCTGAGAATGATAGTCCTAGGTTAAGTAAAGTCACAGTAAGACTGAACCCCCTTAAGTTTGTCACTCGTGCAGATAACCAAAGAAAACAGCATCTCTGATGACTGAGGTAAGTGTCCATTCCTGGTTCAGCCTCTGATCTAACGTTAGTTACATTTTAAATAAGTGACTTTTCATCTATTTTAAAGACAGCATTTCTGGGAGGCATTCTGCTGTGATCGCTTTTCCCCCCAGTGTGCTCAACAACAGCACTCACAGTTTCCCTCAAACAGAGCAACAATTCAGCCAGGGAGGATACTTACGCTGCGGTCTCCTTCGGCAGGCTTTATACAGGCAGCAACATGAGCAGGTGAAGCAGAGAATGATGGCTACTACAAACACGACGAATATTGAAATGCCAATTGCTATAAATGTCCCACTGAAAAACATTGAGAATGCAAGTTGTCCAAGTTAAAGGCTTCAGAAAGTAATACATTTATACCAAGAGCATTTTGCTAGTCTAAAGGCAAACAAAAATGGGAACCAGGTTAGGATCGAAATGCAGGATTTGGGCATGGCTAATCTCCATCAAGTCAAACTTTCAGAGAGATAGTTTTGTTAGTTTACTGCCACGGAGAAGAAAAAAAAATCAAGTAGGCAGGCTGGAAGGCACAAAAGGAGTTTCCCCTCTTTTAAAAGTATACCACATAGAAGTCAGGCATGTTAAAAAAGCGGGAAAAGAGGTGAGGCTCATCTGCATAATCATATCCACCATTTTGACTTCTTTTTACACCACTTTTTTTACTTGTCTACTGCTACATCAATCAACAACTTTGACGCAGCCAGATGTTGCAGACTACAAATCTGATCATCCCCAGCCACTGCACAGGGATTACAGAACATGCTGCCCTAAACAACTGGATAGAACAAGGTTGCCACCTCGGCTACGAGCTTCTCCAAAATAAGCCTTACTAAATATTTCAGTCTACATAGTCACATTTATTTTGTTAAATCTAGACAATATATCTTTTTCTGGAGACCACAAAACCTTTGGTTAGTTTAAGTCCATGACGTTAACTTTACCGAAAACAATTATAAAGAAGCAAATAAAGAATTTTACTTCGAGGACTTTACATGCACGACGGACTAAAAAAAAAAAAAAAGTTAACGGAAATTCAAGGTTACGATTCAGAAATGCTTATTCACAAGGTAATATTTATGATTTCCCTTTACAAAAGAAAAACTGCATTCCAGTGAAGTGTGAACTCCACATGCAAATAAAATCTTTAATGATTTCATCCTGGTCTTAGTCTCTAATTTACTATGTTATTTATTGGTTAGATTTTTATCCCTTTATTACTTCAGAAGAAACTTAAGCCTAAGACTCCTTCCTCCTCCTATTTTCCCCACATCTACAACCCTGTGAGGTGAGGTGAGCAGAGGGTGTCTCAGTAGCCCAAAGTCACCGGGCAGGCTTTTGTGTAGCATGCAAATAAAAGCATGCAGCAGTTCGGTCTATTGTTTAATTAAAATCACAGTCATCTGGTTTAAACACTAGACCAAACTGCTGCATGCTTTTATTTTTAGCCTTTGCTTTCTGCACGTAAATGAAACACTCTCATCTCTTTCCTTGGGGGGAGGGGGTTGTTGCTCAGACTTCACGCACTTTACACTCAGACCAAATTGTTCCCCAGTGTGTCCTTTTCACAGGCTGATTGCTCCTACACTGGCTTGGCTCATGTTCATTTGACCTCTTAACTTCTGATGCTGTTACCTCTGGTAATATAGTCTTGCTGGCAACTGAGTTTATACAAACGCCAGTGCTTCAAGGAAAGTAAGGTCAGACAAGGCAGGGATCCCAAGAATTCTGCTTCACTGCTGGGGTACACATTAACTAAATCAGGGAAGCTTGTCCAAAACTTTGTCTTTTTTTAAGGACAAGATGGTCAAGGGAGGGCTATTCTGTCTCTTGAGTCTCTGTCACATATTCTACTTTTCTAGGGCTAAGCAACCATTATCCCCTTCCCTCCTCCTCCTCCTCCTCCTCCTCCTCCTCCTCCTCCTCAAGACTTAATGTGAAAAATATTTGCATATGGTTTTTGCAGTGCTGACAAATCCTTCAGCAAGGACATCTTACAAAAGCATAGCCAATGGTGAAAAAAATAAGGTCAGAAGCCTGGCTTGGGTTTTTATTCCAAAAATGGTATAACTTTAAGATAAATTTAATAAATATATAGATATGAATGGCTTTGGAGTGTGACATTGGTTTGTAAGTACAGGAAGCATTCTTTGGGGATAATAGTTCTCCAAAATCTCATGGCCCCATGTTCTAGTCTACAACGGAAATAATACACCTATAATGTTATTTTTTTTAAAAAAACAAAACAAAATCGAGTTGTGACTGCTTATTTCACAATAAATAATAATTGCATGTGGTCCTCAGTGTATGTCTAAGGCACGTTTGATATTTTTTTCTCCCGTAGGAACAATATTTATCCTGCCAATTCTAGATGATTCTGGGATATAGTATGTGGAATACAAACTGGCTCCAAATGATTTGTGTGATCAGGAGAGATCTTTATGGCTATGCTCCCCAGGTTTTTATAACTTAACCAATAATTTAATATTTAAAATTTTCAATCTATTCTAAATTCAGGACTAGTGATTGTAAATACCTTTATCCATACAATGCAGAGACAAAGGAGAACATCCTGTCATGATCAATCTCATGGTAAACCAGACTAAAATGTTAAGACCGACCTAAATCAATGAAGTGAATTAATGGTTAGTTTTATATGGAATGGGCAAACACAAAGAGATCTCCTTTAAAGCTACATTTTTTATACGATGGTGGTACTTTCAATTTTCCAGACTTTAATCTGCATCATATGACATACTTATTCAGATCAGTACCAAGTAATGGCATGACAATGTTAACAATAACATTATTAGAATTAAAATCAAAGTTACTCTTTTGTGCCTTATTGGATAGTTAGTATCTGGCACTCTTTGAAATCCTAGCAAATTCTTGGTTCCAACTATATAGGGAATTTAATGCTACTGCTAACCTTTAAGGTAATTAGACACACAGTATTTAGACAGTATTGGGTTAGAAATTAAATGTGAGATTGTGATCTAGAACAAGCCTATTTAATATGGCAGGAAAAATATTTGGGGTGGTGGTGCAGAGTAAATGGGGACGGTTATACTTAATTGTATTAAAATTTTCCAAAAGAAATATGATTTACCTAAAGGAGAAACCAGGAAATGGAAATTGTGATTCTAGTCCTGCCTTTCGCATGAAGTCATCTAGGATACTTTCTCACAGCTCTAGGAAAAAAGCTACGACAAACCTTTTCCAAAAATCTTGCCAAGAAAACAGCATGGATTTGTCTGGGCATCCACCAGGAATGAAGACTAACTTGAAGATGTACACATGTGTAAAAGCTGAACAGCGATATATATATAGTACCAAATATATACTACCTGGTTTATGGTGTGCTACATATGATACCAAATATATAAATCGGGGGGGGGGGCTGTGAGATGGGTATTTTGTTATGTAGAATACTGGTTTTTCTCCTGAAGATTTATTTTTATTTGTAACCATGTTGTTTTTAGCTGTTTTAATTGTTTTAACTGTCACTCAACTTCACATTTGTGAGATGGATGACTATATAACTTATATAACTGATACTAAATATCTACATTCATACAAATTATTACATTTTTTGTTTGATCTGGATGCTTCAGCAGCTAACAAACATCCATCTAGTTTAAATATATTTTTTTAAAGAGGGTAAGTGAGGAATCTCACACTATCAAACTTTACAAAAATAAATTTGGAATGAAGAACTGGAGTTGGTTATATTAACAAATCAATGCTTTTAATGAATATTGAATGTTCTTATGGCCTATTATTGGACTCCTCAACTGATTTTTTAAAATCTGATTATGATCCTTATTTTGGAGATCTAATAAAACTTGAAGGCGCTTGTTGTGTATGTATCCAATTATGTCCACTGGCAGTTGCTTTTTGGTTAAACCTTAAAGCTCAGGTGGACCAAATTCTTGGAAGAAACTAAAGGTTTAAAGTGTTAATATATTGTTAAATTATATCCCCCAAATGCTGATTTTTAAAAAAATTTACAAGCTTTGGTTATATATTCCTTGGGCACAGAGAAGTATGGAACCAGAGACAAGTCATGGGGGGTGGGGGGTAAACAGCGGCGGATTTCCGCACAGGCGCAGGAGGCGCGCGCCTGGGGCCTCCACATTTCAGGGGCCTCCACGGCGGTGATCAGATCAGGCGCCCGATTCCTAGGTTTGCTGACCTCCCTCCCTCCCCAGACCCCGCGCGAAATTTCCTCCTCCATCAGCCTCGGCTACCGACGACGCTCGGCCTCACCCTGAAATCAGCG
>NW_015387698.1:283734-286962 GCF_001527695.2 Protobothrops mucrosquamatus
TCGCGTGGGAGGATTCGCGGTTTCTTTCTTTCCTCCCTCCCCCCTCTTTCCTTCCTTCCTCCCTCCCTCCCCCTCTCTTTCCTCCCTCCCTCTTTCTTTCTTTCCTCCCTCCCTCCCTCTTTCTTTCTTTCCTCCCTACGTGAGGGGGCCTCAATTTGTTTGCGCCTCGGGCCTCCTAACTACTAAATCCGCCACTGGGGGTAAAGAAGACATATTGAAATCTGTCCTTAAAAAAAATCTTACCATTAATTCTTAAGATCTAAGCTTTTCCTTCTGGTCTGCTGGTGTTGCTGCTAAATGCCTTGTTAGAAGCAGATTTCATACATACTCAGTCATGGATAAAGAGGCTGAGATCTCCTACCCAAGTGCTAATCATGCCTAGGCCAGACCAATTCAGAAGAAAAATAACTCATGCTCTATTAGGATTAGCATTTCTTTCCTTCTTCCAGAATGGCATTCCAATGTTAGTAAAGAATCGTTTGAAAATGTTCATTGAGCTAGCTTATATTTTACTAAACAGCTATATATATAATGTTGCCAGTTGCTTTTTCACAGTGAAACTAGAGAAGAGATAATTTGGAACACTTAGCTCAAAGTCTCTATTCCTATAACTTCTACTTTGTTTGTTTTTCTTCTAGGTGCTTAAGGTTTGCCTAGAATTATATACAGAAAAAACAGCTGGAGATGAAGAAGCCACAAAGGCAGGATTAAAGATTATCTCACTACGCATACTGCTTCATTGTGCAAAACTGTGTTTGCCCAGAAGAGAAGCTGTCATTTTGATACAAGCAGGGACATGTCACACAAAGTGCTCAGCTGGAGCGCCTTCCGGCAAGTAGCATCATATTCTAGCCAGGTAAAGAGAAAGGAACAAGGAAGGGGAGAAACAAATCCTTCCAAGCTTGCACTTTATTTAAATTAAAATCTAACTTGAGAATCAGATTGGGTCACAAGGAAAAGCGATGAGATCTATGTAGGACTGATTGGCTTCTTTACCTATGCTAAAGAAGCATTGTTTTTCTTCTACTATAGATACCCCCAAGGATATATCAGCTTTCTTAATGTGCAATACATTGCGTTATTTTAATTTTTAGATCTGGACAAAACTCATCATTTTATTAGCTTGATTCTGGAAATGGGTCCAAAACTGCCTGTTAAAAGGATACTATAGACACAGGACTTTCTGTTGTACAGAATCCTATACCATGAAAGGAAAAACAGACTAGCTCTGCCATTCAGTTATCCATTTATCTTTTAAAACACAATTCACCACACAGTATCTATTGCAAGACAGAAGACCTCTTGCTCTAACCTTATGAAAACAAGATACATAGCCAAGGACAAAGAATGATTTACTTCTATGCTAGTCTATGCCAAGTACTGTCATAGCACATTATTTTATTGGGAACACAAGCATGACACGTTGCTACTTAATGACTGACTCTTTCTAGTTTGTGTAGTTAATTACCAACACATTAAAAGGATAAGAATTATTTTTATACTTAGTAATGGCTTTCCTCTTTGGCTCGAGCAAGCAAATGTGACATTAAAAACCCCTTTGTTTCTTCAGTGTTCTGTAGCTGTGTTTTCTGGACTTTGCAAAGTGAAAAAAGATTAAATGACTGCTATTAATGGAATAGGTATTTCTTCTAAATAAATAGTATCCCAAAGTTACACAGGAAAGCTCCAAGGTTCATGGTTTATGAATGAAAAGAAAGATGCCTGCCAACAAAATGCACAAAGCTTACCTCATTTTGCCTGCCAGGAAAAAAAAACACCCTTATATTTTCAGCTTTAAAATTTCTTTTAGCGATTCTGTCCCTTAGAACTCTTTTCACCGAGAAATAAAACTTCAGTAGCTACATTTCTGGATAAAACCGGAAGACATGTGATTTATCTCACATTTCCTCAACAGGAAAAGTAGCTTCTTTGATCACATCCTGCTCCCTGCTCAGAGTTTTCTTAAAGATACAGAGCACTGCTGGGCCACAGATATCCCAAGCGCAACAGGCACAGCAGAAACAAATTGCTCAAGCAAACCTAAACTGCTCAGTAGAACTAGCAGAGGCTTCCCAACCCTTTTACCAGAAATCAAAATATTCCAAGTAAAATTTTTGTGCACAAACTATTTGGATGCAGCTTGAACAAGAGCAAAATGATTACTGAAGGACCATCCCTTTAAATCCTAAAATCATATAGGGTGTCTTTTCTTGAATGATTTTGTTCTTAAATATATTGCTGGACTACTTCTCATCACTGTACATTTACTTTGGTCCCTGCAAAATAAACAAACCAGCTGGCAGGATTGGACAAGGACATCTCAGCAGTAGCTTGAGAAAGCACGTCAGAGAACTGTGCAGAGATGTGATAAGAACTGCAGGTGAATAAGTTGGTGAGATCTGCCCACGTGGTTGCTGTTCACACTAGCTCCTATAATATATCCTTTTAGCTTAGAGGTCCCTTATTTTATATTACAACATTATAATGATGGGTACTGAAATGTCTGCAAGAAAACAATCAAGCTCAGACAGCACCAAGGAGCCCAATGCTATAATTACTTGTAATACACTACCATTTCAATTGCTCTTTTATTCAGTGTCTGCACTGTGCTCAGCATAATACATACTGCTGATTATGATTTTGTGGCATTACATTAGTGTCAATGATGTCTCTAGGAGGTTCCATCTCCAACTTGGTCCTTGCTGCTGGTTGGTCATCATCTTCTTTTTCCTTCTATCTTTCCCATCTTTATAGGTTACTCCAGAGAGTTGGGACTTTACATGTGTCTGAAATATGATAATTTATTCTGCTAATCTGTGCTTTGAGTGCGAATTCTGGGTTTTGATCGATGATGCATTTGTTTGTTTCCTTAACTGTCTATGGTATTCACAGGTGTCTTCTCTAATATCAAAGCATCAATACTCTCCTGCTTCTTCAAAGTCCAATTTTCATTGTTGGGGGCCATATGCTGACATTGTAAACGATTAGAGAGAGCTGTAAAGCATTGTGGATCAGTATTTATTTATTTATTTTTATTTATTAATTGCATTTATATCCCGCCCTTCTCCTTACGGACTCAGGGCGGCTGACAATTGAATAAAATACTAACATATATACATACTTAATTAAAATTTGATTAAAACGAAATATTTAAATATGTCCAATTTAAAAGTAATTAAAACCCCCTTTAAAATCCCTCAGGCCAGTCCCGCTAGTTGGAACAGCCAC
>NW_015387698.1:288983-290296 GCF_001527695.2 Protobothrops mucrosquamatus
CCAGGCTCGTGTACCCTCCCGAGCCGCCAGTACCAGCCAGGAGGGGCACGGATCCAGCAAACATGTGGTTGCATTCAGTCTCCCCAGGACACTGTCCACGTCGTCAGGAGTCACAGAGTCAAACTCCTCCCAAATAACAGTCTCAAGACCTGCTCCTGTCACCTCCCCCGGGGCCACCCAGTCGGAGTCCAAACCCTCTGTAAATCTAAATGCTATTGCTATTTCATGGAGTGTCATAAGAACTATTGCTTGAATTATTTTAATTTTAGTAGGTACAAGTAGTCCTTGCTTAGCAACCACAATTGGGACCAGGAGCTCACTCACTAAGCTGTGCAGTCACTAAGTGGAAATCATACGACCCTGAGCCAGCAGTGTGCAGCAGCAACAAAAAAGCCAATACAATCCTGGGTTGTATAAACAGAGGCATAGAATCAAGATCACGCGAAGTACTAGTACCGCTTTACAAAGCCCTAGTAAGACCACACCTGGAATACTGTAGCCAATTTTGGTCACCGTATCACCAAAAAGATGTTGAGAGTTTGGAAAAAAATCAGAGAAGAGCAACTAAGATAATCAAAGGCCTGGAGGCTAAAACATATAAAGAACAGCTGCGGGACTTGGGTTTGGATAGATATTAGTCTAAAGAAAAGAAGAAATAGGGGGGACATAATAGCAGTATTCCAGTATCTGAGAGGCTGCCACAGGCAGAAGGGGTCAGGTTGTTCACCAGAGCACCAGAGGGAAGGATGAGAAACAATGGTTGGAAACTGATCAAGGAGAGAAGCAATCTGGAATTAAGGAGAAACTCCCTGACAGTGAGGCAATCAACCCCTAGAAATCGTGGGTGCTCCATCACTGGAGGTTTTTAAGAAATGACTAGACAATCACCTGTCCAAGATGGTGTAGGTTCTCCTGCTTGAGCAGGGGGTTGGACTAGAAGACCCCCAGGGTCCCTCCCAGCTCTATTCTATTCTATTCTATTCTATTCTATTCTATTCTACGCTACGCTACTCTATTCTACATACAGTTTTATTTCTGTTTTCTTCATAACTGCTTGTTGTAAGCCGGTTGTGAAGCACATGAAGAGCTCTTATGTAATTGCAGGACAGTGCAATGGGCCCAGTGCTCTTCAACATCTTCATCAACGATCTGGACGAGGGGATAGATGGGGAACTCATCAAATTTGCAGATGACACCAAGCTGGCAGGAATAGCCAACACTCCAGAAGACAGGCTTAGGATACAGGAGGACCTGGACAGACTTGAACACTGGGCGCTATCTAACAAAATGAAATTCAATGGTGAAAAAAGTAA